>NW_028301569.1:3392500-3685000 GCF_042242905.1 Orbicella faveolata
TTAGAAGATATGGTGTCTCTCTGACGCATTTGTGCGAAACTGAGCCAATTTCCAATCGAATTTGCCTCGAGGAGTTAAAGAAGGCGCGTGGGTTTTCTTTTCACGGGGAGGGAAACAAAGGAGCTGTCCTGACTATACATTTGGATTGGTTTTCGCTTAACACATAAAACAGTTGTTGAAAACCAAACGAAACCGCCAGCCACAATTGAGTTATACATGAATTCATTCACCCAAGAACGACGGAGAGAACCAGAAAGTGTTTTCAGCTTGCGCTGCCCGTGACCAACCTCCCAGAGCATCGAATCAAGACAACAACTTCAAAACTCAACAAGTCAAACGCACCAAGTTAAGTCTTCCGATTAATATTTTATTTATATCATAACTTACACCCATTGTCATGCTTTTAGACTGTATGGGGACTAGATAGCTTCTAAAATGTTAAATCACTATTTTCATTCGTGGGTTAGACCCCCGGGGGAGGTACTTTGGGAATTTCTGGGTGGGGATGTGCCGCTGTGACCCTGGAACCCTTAGCCTATACCAGAGCTAGTTCAGCTGAATTTTGCTAACCTATACTAGAGTAAACTTCCCAAATCCCCCCATCTATTGACACTATTAAGGCTGATTTGCGTAAATTTAAACTTGCAGATTTGATGTTTTTATATTTTTGAGTGGCAATGTCTGGTTTCCTTACTCTAGATAAAATCTTCAACAAACCAGTCAGTTTTGTGAAAAATGATACCTTATTCTAGACCCAAACGCTCTGATTTATACACCCTATCCTAGAGTAAACTGCTTGAAAACCATAACTTTCACAGCGGCACATACCTATATAGCCCATTTATGGCAGTACACCAGTTTTCTGAAAGACGAATCCAGATATATAGTAAAATCACCATATAGCTACATATTATAAATCCGCTCTGGTTTGCCCACGCAAACGTCCTCGCAGTATTTCTACGTTACCGAGTGCTACAGGATATTTTACAAAAACCACATAATTTTTCAGTAATGCGTGACACTATAGGAAACAAAAACAACAACAAAATCGTCATTTTTCCCTCGTGCGTGACATTACAGGAACATGTTACATATCCTTCTCTGGTTCATCCAGGCTGAGGTCCGTGCAATACAGTTGCTGAGCGCTTCCGGATGTGTAACAAAATCGTCATAGTGATTTTTCCGTCGTGCGTGACATTATAGGAACATGTTACATATCCTTTTTCTGGTTCACCCAGGCTGAGGTCCATGCAATACAGTTGCTGAGTGCTTCGGGATATGTAACAAAATCGTCATAGTTACTTTTCCGTCGTGCGTGACATTATAGGAACATGTTACATATCCTTTCTGGTTCACCCAGGCTGAGGTCCATGCAATACAGTTGCTGAGTGCTTCGGGATATGTAACAAAATCGCCATAGTTATTTTTCCGTTGTGCGTGACATTATAGGAACATGTTACATATCCTTTCTAGTTCATCCAGTCTGAAGTCCATGCAATACAGTTGCTGAGTGCTTCGGGATATGTAACAAAATCGCCATAGTTATTTTTCCGTCGTGCGTGACATTATAGGAACATGTTACATATCCTTTCTGGTTCATCCAGGCTGAGGTCCATGCAATACAGTTGCTGAGTGCTTCGGGATATGTAACAAAATCGTGATAGTGACATTTCCGTCGTGCTGTTTCCAGAATCGCTCGGCATTTCTCGTAAAGAATTATATTATGTACTCGAGATTTCTATCGCGCTTGAGAGCTTTGTCATAATTTTTGAGATAATTTCCTGACTGCCTATAACATTAACTGATTTTCAAAGTGTCGGTGCACATGATCTTTGAATTCGAATACTAGAAAATTCAGATTATTTTTAGAATCGCTAAGCAGCAAACATGTATATAGAGAATACCCTAAACTGGCGTTTGCGCCCCAACCTAGAAAACACATTGCTTCAACGTTATTTTTTCTTTTAATCCAAATTCTTCACGTCAGTCGCGCGATTTCCCGAATCGCCAACTATTAAAATGTTTGGTATCTTTCTGACACGATGGAATTGTGTTACAGTAAATATAATTTCACACTTTAGGATTATGACACATTAGTGCAAAACTTGACGCGTTTTATGGAACATAAACGATCACCGACAGGGATATGATTACACTGGAATGTTGTAAGCCACTGGATATCCCGTGGAGATGTAGGACTAAAAGTTCTACATCTCCACGGGATCCCAGGTCTCTTTTTTAGTTGCTAAGAACGTCCGCGACGTCTGGCTCGTTATGTAACAGTTGTCAATGCCTGTCTATTTCTACAAGCGGCACCATCTTCGAGTGAGATCGTTCAAGTCTCTCGGCGTGTACAAAAGTGACGATCTGACGTGGACGGTATACTGCGACAATATAGTACAAAAGGCCAACCGATGTCGGTCACTAAAGCGCAGCGGTGCTCCTTCTTCTGACATATCAGAGTACACTGCTCACTTGTTCCGCGTGTCGCAAGTTTATTCGTACCTTGACTTCAGTGAATCCTGTCTATAAGCTCGTTAAAAGTCGCATACCTGATCTGCAAACCAATCAGTCATTGAGAGCTAGGAATTTAACTATCTGTGCCACAGCCACCAATAGTTTTGGTGACTTCGTCACAGACAAGTAGCTGGCCTCTACGGCTTACGTATAACGTGGCACCGATACCGGGTTTCCTAACTGCTGCATCGTTCACTATCCAAAGCAGATCATCAGGTATTGGGAGGGTTATGGAGCGATTAGTGGACAGAGCGTGTTGGACTGCATGGAATACGGTTCCAAGGTCATCGGACCATGTAATGGTCGCGTTGGACTGTCGGCAGGCTACTGTGTCGTCAAGTGGGGCCAGAAATGTCAAACACTTAGAGATTACCTTAGCGAGGACCTTGTAAGCGCCGATAAAGAAACGCAACGACCTGTCTTCGGGCTTTTTTGAAGTATGTTTTGGACGTGAATCAGACCACAAGCTGCCACCACGCCATTAGTTTAACGAGTAAATCTATACTTAACGAGTAAACCTATATAGTTAAACGAGTAAATCTATCACACAAGTGAGCCGAAACACAACATGGCCGAGAAGAGCGCAAAAAACGCACACAGCGAAACTAACGAAGTACCGCTGACCGGCACTGGCGCAATGAATAAAACACGATACAGGAAGACAGTGTCCAGTACACTGTGGGTACAGATGACACTAGTGGCTTAATTGTTATCACCTATTTGGTGTCGTCACAGCTATACGCCATGACTGAATACGCCAGACGGCCGACTTCGTCAGGGAAACAACGGTAGTTGTCGTTTTGTTTAAGTGATCCCTGAATCCCTTTATTTACTTCCGGAAAATTAAAAAATATAAGACAAGCAATGAAGGACAACATTACTGGGTTTTGCTTTATCTCAAGCTAAGTGTCTACATCTCCAAATGTCCTTGTGAACGTTCTAAGCATAGCAGGCAGTTCACTGATGTTCCCGAAAACAGTGTCAACTACAATTTAATGATGGAACTTGGACCTTAACCAAGTACAAAAAGTGAAACGTCTTGGAAAGAAAGTAAAACTCGTTCAATGGCTAAAATGAGCAGTAATTGAGATATATTACATGTCGCCTCTTACTACATGTTAGTAATTTGCTTTTATAGATCTACATTATTGATATTATTTTTCAGGATACTGCACGACTTGGTAAAGAGTGAGAACAAAAAAATTAAACTAATATAGAAACTACTCGATGTAGAGTCGTTTTTCGTTCTTGAAGTGGTCAGCATAGCTAATTAACAAAATAGACATTTTTACAAACTCCCTAAAAAACAAAATGAATAACAATAACAAAAATAACAATAATTTTAGTCTACGATAGTGGAATGTGTGAAGATTTGTAAATAGATTTTAATAAAGTTCTTATTATTATTCAAAAAAAAAGATCAATAATACTAATAATAATAACAATAATAATAATAATAATAATATTATTAATAAAGATTTACGTAGGATTGCGAACGACCTTTGGTGGCTGGAAACTGTTTTCAGTTTCCAGCTCATTCTAGTAGTTATACTTAAACGGATCAATGCTATCTCTCTTTATCAACTCACGTTAAGATATCAGTAACACGCAAATGCCCAATATCATTCGTAATGAACAAGCTGCAGTTATTGTAAAATTGATTGTGAAGCTGGGAACATGACGTTACTATTTTTATTGATCTCTGGCTGTCTTTTTGACTTATTTCCCACTCTCCGGAACAGCTGACTAATGATAATTTGCATTCAGAAAACGATTCAGACCTTGGTAGTACGTGTTTTGCTTCGCAAAGAAAGTCGTTGTTTATTGGTCTTAAAAGAAGAACCGAAGAAACAACTCCGATAATTAATCAAAAAGGCAAGTACATAACTCAGTAATAGCTCATAATATCAACTTCAAAAGATACATTGCAAAGTGCACACATGGGGTGGAGGATAAATTGCAACGGTTGTTACTTCGCCCCCACATTCAAGAGCTGCCACTAAAACGACACGAAATTCGTCATGGATTGAAGTGAACATCATTTTCTAGAAGTATTCATTTAATTGCTATGCGTCGGAATAGGTTTGCTCGCAGTGTTAGTGTTTTACACTAGGCAAATAAACAAACTATTTTTGATATTTTAGTGCGTAACAGTATTTTGCTCAGCCTGTACGACGCTTCAAAATCAAATTGAGATGTAAAAAATGTGCAGCTATACTACAGATCAAAAATGTCCAATAAGATATAGTTGTCATCCCATGATTTCGAAACTTTGAACAATGTTTCCTTTGATTCCTGGGTTACCAAATCCGTGGACTATTTGTACTTGTTAACTTGTAGTAAAGACTCAACTTGACATAAAGTTGTACCTTCCTGTACCTTCTTAACTTACATTCAGTTGAGTGAAAACATGTAGGGTTAAGACGTTGTTCGTAGAAAAAAGCTTGAGACTAAGTTATCATCATATAGTGTCCTTTGATTAGCCATTCTACGTTAACGAAGGTATAGTGTAGCCCATTAAGATAAACCATCTTCGACAAAAGACAAATCACCGGAAAATTCGATTTGATTTAAAATTTTCACTGCATTTCTTACGTTAGTAATATTTCAAAACGACGGGAGATTGTAATAAACCGTTACCGATATATTTTTTCTGGTATCGTTACCTCGTCTAAATAATCCAAAACAAATTATCGGGCATATTTCATAACAGATATTGCCCCGAAAATTGTCTTAAAATTAATCACCCATGAACACTTTCCACATTTAAAAACAGTTAAAGTGCGTGGCAAATTTTCGAGCGACTTTTGTTGACACGTTAAAACGCTTTTTTTCTTGGTGAAAAACACTCGAAATGAGATCTTAATTTGCCGAAGGCGAAGTGAATATTGGTGAATATTCACGGAGACGAAGTCGAGGTGAATATTTACCAATGTTCAGCGGTGAATATCAAAGAATACAGAATAACGGACTAAAACATAAAGACGCAGACGCAATTGTTCGTTTGCATACACGTATGCAGCCGTGGTTTTAATAATAAGCTTACATGTACATCGATTGTCAGTCATCGAGTTCGGCAGTAAAAGAAACAAGTGAAACACTATGAAAAATTAATTCAATCGGTATCTTTGTTTTATCGTTGTTGACTCCATTCACAGTTGTCATCATCGCCTAAAAGTGACTAGCTTTAGTTTAAAGCAATATAAATTTCGGTCAATCGATCTAACCTGCTGGCCATCAACGTAAACACGGCATTTACGTTTCTTAAATGTCTCAGCTAAATACAAGTTCTTGAAAGGACTTTTGTTCCAAGCGCGACAGCAGAATTTGAAAATTCTCCATCCTTTCAAATATCCTGGACTTGGAGTGATGTCTTCCGAATAAAAGAGAAATTCGTTCAGCAACTGCCAGCCATGTTTATTTGCCGGGATGGCAAAGGTGGCGAGCTTAGTAACCGCCGCTGATGGAAATCGATTGATTTCTTCCAATGTTGTTTGCTTTAAGATACATTAAGGTTGGTTTTTAGGGAGTATCTTTTAAGGCGTATACTTTTCCGCGAAATGACAGGCCTGACGCAGGGTTTCGAACGACCTTAGTAGGTTGGCCACAGTTTCCAGTTTCCAGCTCTGTCTAGCACTTATACCTAAACGGGTGAATACTATCATGCTTCATCAGGTCACGTTAAGATATCGGTAACACGCAAATGCCCAATCATTGTTCAATAAGCTGTAATTATGGTAAAATTGATTGTAAAACTAAGGACATGACGCTATAATTTCTATCGATCCCAGCTGTCTTTTTGACTTATTTCCCACGATCCGGAACAGTTCACTAATAATAATTTGCATTCAGAAAACGATTCAAGCCTTGGTTCCTTTGGAACAGCTGTGGTTTATTCGCGAAGAAAGTCGTTGTTTGTTTTCTTTAAAAGAAAAATCACGGAAACTGAAGAACTCCGACTACTAACTCAAAAGGTGAGTACACAACTCAGTAATTGCTCACAATATTAACTTGATAAAAGACATTGTAAAGTGTACACTTGGGGTAGAGGATAAATTGCGACGGTTACTTCGCCCCCACACTGAAAAGCTGTCACTGAAACGACACGAAAATCGTTATGGGCAGAAGTACACATCATTCCCCCGAAGTGTTCATTTGCTATGTGTCGGAATAGGTTTGTTCGCAGTTTTAGTGTTTTAATTTGCATTTCACAAATAAATAAACTATTTTCGATATTTTATTGCGTAGCAGTATTTTGGTTAGCCTGTAGGGCGCTTCAAAATCAACGCAAATTGAGAAGTAAAATATGCAACTATAAATTAAAAATGTCCAATAAGGTAATATTTGTTACCCCATGATTTCCAAACTTTGAAAAATGTTTCCTTTGATGCCTGGGTTACCAAATCCAAGTAAAGACCCAGTTAACTTGAGGTTAAGTTGTACCTTCTTGTACCTTCTTAACTTATATTCAACTGAGTGAAAACATATAGGGTTAAGAAGTCGTTCGTACTAAATTATCAAAGTGTCCTTTAATTAGCCATTTTACGTTAACAAATAGTCCATTAAGGTAAACCATGTTCGACTTAAGACAAATACTGGAATATTCGATTTTATTTAAGATTTTCTACTGAAATTTAACTTTCTTGCGTTAGTAATATTTCAAAACGAAGGGAAATTATAATTAATGGTTATCAATAATTTTTTTTTGGATATCGTTACCTGGTCTAAATAATCCAAAACAAAATATCGGGCATATTTCAGAACACATATTGCCCCGAAAATTGTCTTAATAAGATGGACCCATGAACACTTTCCACATTTAAAAACGGCTAACTGCGTGGCAAATTTTCGAGCGACTTTTGTTGACACGTTTAAACGCTTTGTTTTTGGCGAAAAACTCTCGAAATGAGATTTTAATACTGTTAGGGGAAAAATATGTGGGTTTAATCACATCAGTGAACCAGAATTTTAAATCGCACATTTATATTCAAAGTATATATCTTTGAACTCTTGGGTAAATATGTGTTAATGTGACACACCTGAGTAAATTATTAAATAAGTCTGAATTTACATTTTAATCTCCCCGAAAAGAAGATCACGTAATTGATCTTGCGCCGTGAAAACTGAATTTCTAGATTTCACTAATAAAAGAAATGTTTACTCTTTTAAATACATATCGAACTTTCTTGATTTCTGCATAAAATTTCTCTACAATTTTTCGTTGATTTTTATTTTACGCTGCAGTGCAAATTATTTCGCCCACTTTCGTTAGTCTAAGGGCTTGTGCAATTTTGAGATAATATTCAATTTTCAATCACAGATGTAATGTAAATACTTTATTGCACTCGTATTTATATGATTAACCAGAAAATTTCATACCGTAATACGTTCTATTCTTGTTCTTCTGTTTCTCTTTCATTATTATAGCCAGAGCTGGTAGCAAGCTGTATTAAAGAAGACACTGGGCCTTTTTTTTACCGCTGTTGCAATTAACTGCGAAGACTTCTGACCGATGACATCACTGTGAAAATTCAACACATATTTCCCTGACATTCCTTACGTATTTTATCTTGGATTAACCTGAACGAAATAGAGCTGCGGTTATCGCTGATAACATGGCCAACTTAACAGACAATGGAAACCACACGACTCATGAAACTTTCTATTGCTCTGTAGCGATTAGTGGAACACAACAAAGTACATTTCTTTCAACATTGAACATTCTTATATCTATCACTGCATTTTTTGGGAATGCTTTAATTATTGTCGCTCTCCGACAGGTTTCGTCCCTTCATTCGTCGTCAAAGCTTTTGTTTCGTTGCCTTGCCTACACCGATCTTTGCGTGGGCCTGATTTTACAGCCTCTTTACATTACATATTTACGGTCTGCAGAAAATTCCAAATGTTGTTACTATTTTGAACTCATTACGTACATGGTAGCTGCCGTTTTTTGTGGAGTGTCGCTATCGACGTTAACTGCAATAAGTGTGGACAGGCTTCTCGCCCTGTTATTGGGATTAAGATACAGACATGTGGTAACTTTGAGGCGAGTACAGGTTGTTGTGGTTTTGCCTTGGCTTTCTAACGGTGCCACGGCAATGACATACCTTTACAACGACATTCTTACTGTAGCTATCGTCTGTTCAGGACTGTTACTGTGTTTAGTAACCTCGACCTGCTGTTACACAAACATCTACATTACGCTCCATCATCACCAAGCTCATGTTCAAGTGCACGACGATGACGACCAAGAGGAGCCTAACAAAGTGGAAACACATATAAATATAACAAAATACAAAAAGACAGTATCGAGTGCAATGTGGGTGCAAATGGCATTAGTAGTTTGTTATCTTCCTTTTGGTATAGCAACGATGGTAGTTTATTTAAGTGAAGCTTATCCTCCATCCCTAGCACTAGTTTGGGAACTCACATTGTCTCTCCTTACTTTTAACTCTTCTCTTAACCCGGTTCTTTATTGCTGGAAAATCAGAGGAGTACGACAAGCACTAAAGAAAATAATAAGGAAGCTAGTCTGTCCTGTCAAGTTAACTGTACTATTGGCCTAGACTGCAAAGAAAATAATTATACTGAGAGCATGTTAATTACAAAAGTGTTATCGCACACATTATTTCTGAGTTCTAGGAAAAATAAATAAAGGAGCCAAAGTGTGAAAGTAGTAAGCATTTTCACTTTTCTTTATTTTTAACTATTCAGTCAGGTCTGCATGATTAGAGCCGAGTTTCTCTCCAGAAAATCGTTCCAATTTCCAAAATAACAGGTAAAGAACACAATGCAAACAAAGCATGCTACTTACAAATGAAATGTTTATGTAGACAACATTTCTGAGTTCTAGAAAAAAAACTAAACGAGCTTGAATGTAAAAGGAGGAAACATTTCTTTTTATTTTATTCTTTGCTATTTAGTCAAATCTGGAAAGAATCAAGTTTCTTTTGAGAAAATCGCCTCAATTTTCCAAATGACCGGTAAAGAACACATATTAGATCAGCAGTGGGCGTTGTTTTGATGTACTCATTACAAATTTCAGGAGCAATAACAACAATAACAACAACAGTCCTCATTGACTTGCACTTAGAGGTGAGTATTATATACATTACAAGTTGATTAAAGAAAATAATAAGAAAGGTAATTGCCGATTGCAGCCTAGAGGCTAAAGGAATCGCAAGGTTTTCGAGTTAGCCCTAAGAACTTTTTATTGTTAATTTCCATCAAAAACGAGAGCGGCAAAAAAGAAAACTAGATGATAGCATTATAATTCAAATTTCGTAGAGTATTGTGATGTTTTACTTCTTTGGTAATGAGGAAATCGATGCCAGAGGTCAATTGCCTGATGAGAGAACATTTGTTTTCCAATGCAAACTTGGACGAGGTATTAAATGCTGCCAGAGGTTCTGTCGGACGGCATCTCATTGGAGACACTCTAACAGAGAGGTTTAAATGCAAATACGGTTGTGATACTTTAACAGCAAGCTGCTCTCACCATGAACTTTTCGTCATGAAAAGTGACATCAGCCTTCGAGGTCAGGTTAAAAAGGTTCTATTGATTTTGGTCAATAGGAGCTCACATAACCTAGTCTACTAAATATAAAATTTTGTTTTAAGTTATAATGATAGGTAATTATAGACAAACTAAGTTGTGAGTGCAAATTACAAAAGGTGACGTCAGCGTTTCTCTCCTCATACATGATGTTTTTCAGTTATTAATGAGTGAAGAATAATGGTGATTTACATTTAGGGAGGATTCAAAGCCGCTTACTTCCTGTATAACAGGTGTTTGGTTCGGCGAAGAAAGTCATTTATAGATCCTGAGAGAAAAAGGAACCGAAAAAATCTGACCACAAAACAAAAAGGTAACAGTACATTCGAAATAGTGCCCTGATCATGAATTCTAAATATGCTGGTGAAAACAATGAAAAATTGCGTTTACGGGACGTAGGAAAAATCACAATATTTTGTCAATATTTTAGCTGAAACGACCCACGAAAATCGCCGGTAGCTTTTACTTAACATCATCGATCAGTTCTCAGACGAGTTTCTTTTGCTTAGGGTCGGGATAGGTATACGAAATGTTGGATCTTCGTAAAAGATTTGCGTTCGCGCGCTTCGATCGCGAGAGAAAATCGAATATTCCTACGCGGGTGCAATGACTCGGCAGACATTAATACAATCGCCAAAGGAGCCCTTATTCAATACGCAAATTTTAGGGCTCTAAGGTTGAGAATTGAGAAGACCAAGCATTAAGATCAGACGAAATTACCATGATATGTAAGTGAACTTCGATTGGCAAACTGTCAATTTTTTCGTTACTCGTTGGACTCAAACAACTGCAAAGCCTTCGCTTTTCAACGGTACCGTTTTGCTAAATACTGACTGGGAATGGTACATTAGTTTATATGAGGTTTAAAGTTTTTATATGTCATTATCTGCAAGAAAATGATGAATATAATGTCGTATCCTGAGTAAATAATTCTCTTTTTTACTTTCGTTCAAACGATTGCGCTCCATCTTTCTCCATCGCTTCCATCTGGAGAATTAGACGTTTTTGTATACAGCAACTGAAGTTTTTTGGAAAGAGTGTCATCATGGCTACTCATCCATGAAAACGAAATGTTAAATTTTTCACTTATGGATGTTTTGTTTAGTAAATCTGATATTGATAAAGACCTTATGGTAATCAACCACATTGTTTTGCTTGGAATTTTATCTATAGGTGTAAGTTTGATTATACAAAATCATTCTTAGAAGTTTTTGAAAGCTAAGTTGAAAGCAACTCTAAGCATAGAATTTTATATTGTCGGAGAAAAGGGTAAACTCGTACAACATTAAAAAAATCAAGTAGGATTCCTTTATTCCTGGATTAGTATAAGTAACTCCTCTTTCTATTCCATCACTAGCATAACTATATAATGTTTCGTGTAACTTATATTCGCAGCCAGTTTTGGCACTTTGTTAACTAAGCTGGCTGTTCTTTTCCCCCCGAACTCTCCATAGTACTGCGTACTGCAGTGTTATTATTAATGTTATTATTGTGGGTGATGTTAGTATAAATTGTAAGATATGCCAGTATCTCAAGTAATGTCGCTATTGTAAGTGATATTAGTATTGTGAGTATTGTTAGCATTGTAAGTAATGTTAGTATTGTAAACGAATGTTTGCATTGTGGGTAATGTTAGTATTGTAAGCAACGTTAGCATTATAAGTAATGTTAGTATTGTCAGTAATGAAGTACTGTAAGTAATGTTAGTATGGTAAGTAATGTTAGTATTGCAAGTAATCACGGTAAGTATGGTAAGTAATGAAAGTATGGTAAGTAATGTTAGTAATCTTAATAAATCTTTCGTTTGGTGACTCAAGCAAATTAAGGCAAGGGCTTCCAGTTATTCACCCGAAAAGTTAGGGGGTAGTCTTTCTTTTGAAGCTTTAGTTAAAGCAGCATGAAACTTTGCCAGGGCAAAAGGTTGTTAGATTTTGTCAATTTCGCGTGTCGAGAATATGCAAATTAGGTCATGTGACCTCTTAAAGCCGCAAAAATCTCTTACATTAAATGGGAACAATTTTTTTTTTTCATTAAAAGGTGATGTTTGTTTCATGATTTTAGGGCCATTAGGTACATCGTTACTACGCTTGGAAAAGTTTAGCTATTTTGAAACAAAAATTTAAAACGACACATCACTTTTATCGGGGGACTGGGTACTAGCTGAAAAAACCGTTTACTTCCAAAATCAATAAAATATTCAACAATTGTCAAGCATAGTTCCTTTGCTGTTGCCATTAGGACTTGTCTTGTACCGGTTGAGTTGAAACCTTCTTTTAATAAACTGTTCCCATTTTGTTAGCCGTATCAAGTCACGTTACCTAATTTGCATAAGTGCGACAAGTCAAAATGATCACTCAAGGAGAAGTATCTGTCTACCAAAATTTTGTTTTGTTATGAACGACATCTGAGAAGGTAGACCACCCCCTCACTTTTTTGAGGAAAATTAACTGCTGACCCATGTCTTAAATTACCTGAGGACGTTTTCGTTGCCGTTGTCGTCCTGGTTGCTTAAGGGTCCCTATTTGATAAGAATTTGGCTGAACGACTATCATCAGTATAGTAACGCTTTGTTCTTTTTTTTGTTTGTTTTTTTGTTTGTCTTGGGCAAGATGGTCATCATGATAAGCCCTGCCTAATAAATGAATTTCGCCTTCACGTTTAAGTACACTTTCCCCCTGAACCTAAATACATGCATTCAATGTTATTTGCAGTGCTGGAAAAGAGTTTAAGTTTTATTTCCGGATCGTGTTCTTCAATCGTAGCCGCGCATTCATTCGGCGGAAAGATCTGCTCCAGTTAAATACTTTCACATGTGATCCACGCCGGGCAAAAACTGAATGCCAATAGATCTTTCTTGAACAATGAAGAATAAAGACTGAGAGACTTGCAGTAAGTAATCAGAAAGGCTATCAAGCTTCACATATAAAAGTGCGAAAATGGGTGTATGAACGTACTTGGAAAAATTGAATACACCGTCGGTTCATAGAGCTGGCCCTTTTCACGTTTTACAATGTCGTGCAGTCATAAAACAATAGAGTTATAAATAGCTCTTCGTAAAGATCACAAGAATGAAGCCAAGCCGATAATTAATTATAGAGTCTATACTCTAGACTGTGTATAATTTGGAATCGACAATAAAACTGATTCAACACTATACCATGTGGCACATTGGGGGTGAGTGTTCGCTAAATTAACAAATTGCGTGCTTGAGTTGAGGTAATCCTTTCAAATAATTCATGTTGGCTAGAAACATTGAGAGAAATAGAGTAAAATTTTGAAATTCACGCTGTTAGACTACTATATCTCTGAAGTGTTATTAGCCCCGTTGTAAGACTGATAAGTTGACAGATTCGCTTCCCGCTTCCTAAACTAGTTTATTTTCTTAAATATGGTTATTATACCACCAGGGGTTCAATATACATGAAACCACAAGCGTCAAAACAAAGTGAAGAATGGATATTAATTAAAAGCGTTCCCTTCTTTAATATGTTCCTGTTAATTGCTCTGTGTATACCTCGTTATTAGTTGGCTTTTTGCGGCTTTTTTTTTAGGTCACCACAAAATCACAGAAGACTTAAATACTTCACGGTGAGCTTTGTCTCCGGGCGTGATAAGTTGCTGGCCGCGGCTTACACTGAAGCCAAACGGACTTATTATTCAGTTCATGAACTGATATCCGGACCTATACAGTACTTATTATTCACCACATTAAGATTTCATGACTTTTATGTTTTAGCCAAGATTTACTCCAAGCACAGCAAGATAACATCTGTCAAAGTTTGTGTAAGACTCCACTTAAATCTGTCAGCTTGTTTTGAAAAAATAAAACATAAAGTGATAAATTATTTCCTGTTCGGGATTATTGTTTACGCGATCGGTGTGATAATAAGTCACTTTGTTCATTTCAATGGCCTCCTTATTCTCTAGTAAAGTTCAAGTTGCTCAGATCTCCAATCTTTAAGCACGGAAACCGCTCGGCTGCAAGGAAAGATCGGTCAGTGAAATCTCGTTGTTGAGATTGTAGACTGAAAAAAAATTAGAATTGAAAAAAGAATTTGAACACAGCTGCAAGTCAGCACGTACTACAGACACGTTTGTCGACAGATACGGAAAAACATGAATTTCGGCAAATCTAGTATTTCCCAGAGGAATGTTTAAAAATCACCGTTAATGACTCTTTGGAAAACTCGTTACGAGAAAATAAAGGCGACTTCCTAAGTTGAGTTCCACTACTCTGTACCCATATTCGTAAAATGCCGGAATCAGTGGAACCACGATTTAACGAACCTCTTTGGAACGAAGTCCTCGGTATGACGAACGATATTCCTCGCCCCAGCAATAGTAAAATAAAATACATGGAAAAGAACCTTGATACAACGAAACCTCGTTATAGACGTTATAACGAACATATTTTGCCAGTCCCTTGCCCCTTCGTTATATCTAGGTTCCGCTTTATGTTTTTTTTTTTTTCCATTAGGCTTATGAGTATTCAGTCCACTGCATTGTTAAGGACGTCTAAAATTTAATCAGCGCAACGTTTCAGAACTTTACGAATTAAAATGGCAAATATACCTCTTGTTTGGAACGAATTCTGTTCTCACTGACTCGTGTTTTAATTAATTAACTTAAGTGAATTTTTTCGTACACGTTTCGTAAGTAGATGTTTGCCGTCGAGGGAGAAAAGGTCAATAGTTACTTTTCCCAATCAGATTAATTTCAAAATACCGCCTCTTCAAAAAAACACTACGGTTTAGGGTGTCGAGTTAATTTACCACATTTATTTCCTTTTTTCTGCACGTCCCAATGCCTGTGGTCCCTGCTTTCACTCGTTTATTGAATCCGCCATTATCTATCGCAAAGGGCAAATCTAAAAATAAAAGAGCACGAACTCGATCCTAAATAGAAAATGTTACAATCTCTTTTTCTTATCAAGGTATGTTTCGTAAGGTATTTTGCGGTTTTTTATAGATGAGCATCTCTAGTCCCCGGTTTCTTTCTAGATAGCCACACCCTACTGACTTTTTCTCCATTATATAAAGTCTAAATGCGAAAAAAAATTCAATTTACTTGCTACTAATCGATTTGAGTGTTATTTAATTGACTGATTCTTCAATGTCATCAAGTTAGTCTATGAGCTAATCTTGTTTAAGAAACATATCCGTAGTAAAAGGTGAGTTGTGACGTAAATATAGATTCCATTTTCCAACGCTGGAGCATTCAAATCATTTATGGAATGATAACAGAATCCAGCCCGACCAACCGAATTTAACGGACCGGCCATGAAACAAATCTCTCAGAAATGCATGCTTGAGTTATTCCAAAACTAGATAACACTTTTATTCTAACTTGTTGACTTCTGGAACACCGTTAGGGGCAAGTATATTTTAATGAGCTGCCATTAATAAACGACTTAATTATTTTGGAGAACAATTGAGAAGCGGCACCGTTTCTATAGTTGAATTACCGCTTTTGTTCTTAAGACAGCGAATAGAATAAGCCCGTCTGTTTTCCCACCTACCCTCCCAACCAAACCTGAATAAATACGACTTTATTCATCAAAGCCTGTAAAGTCAATGTGTATTTCTAAAGTATTGTGTCTCGATCGGCTTATTCTTGGTATTCACGTGACGTCATCATTCTCAAAAATCTAAAACTAAAGAGCCACCAAAGTTATTATCCTCATCAGGCGTAAGAGGCGGCAAATTTATATCTGTTAACAACCTTTCAGCTCAGTAGCTTGCTTCGTTTGAAAACAGGCACATTTTGAATTTCAGAGTTATGGCGGTGCGTGACATAAAGCTATGAACGCGTTTGTCCAAAAATATATGCTTATATCGTGATTTTTAGGCTTTTTATTAGGAAAAGTACTCATTTAAATGTTTGGTTCATCACTTCAGATAATCAGTCACCTAGATAGCCAAAGAAAGTTCCAGATGTTTACACTACTTTCCGGCCGCCATGTTGGTGTACCATGGAGGTACACCAACATATGGCGGTTCTACACTGGGGTCTGTAAATTTGTGCAAACTATTACGACCAATATTTAAAGTTTAGGAAAACGTACAGACCTAAAACTCGGAGAAGTGTTCTATTTATTTATCTCCTATAACATCATAATTTCTTGACTTATACACTGCATGGTTTTCCAATTTCTCTTTTTTTTTTTTTATTGCGTGACAGTGCAACCCAATAACTAATAATTTCTTTAAATGATAACAATTGTAAACATGCCATTCCGATTGCGCTGATCAATGGTTTTCTCACAAAACCGGAGCAGAAAAGTTTGGTGCGCTTTCCCAACCTTAATTCAACGTCTGGTGTTACATTTTTGCTAACTGTCAGGATTTTTGATCTTTGAAATCAGTGTATCTTTTCAAACGTATCTTATAATCTTAACGCCTTACCACCAATGGTAGTTTCTATACCAAATGAAATATATGCAAGTAATGTAATTTGCACCAACAATGCAGTGCACACTGTCTTTTTATATCGCTCTGCCTTCAGTCCAAATTCTCTACTTGTTTATGCCGTCGAGACGGGTGATGACGGGTGATAACAGCAGCCCTATGCAAACGATAGTTACAATAATAATTTCATAATAAGTATATATAATTACTACACTGCTTAAAAGCCAAAACAGAATAACAAATAGCCGAACCAACAACAAAGCAAGAAGCCTGTCAACACTTACTGCATGCAGTCAAAGTAAACATCGATAACCCACAAAACATTACAGTCGCTACATTAGCAAAGATTTCTAAAAGTAACAGAGTTTGGTATGTTATTCTGGAGGACTTAGGTATGAAATGTTAAGAGGCTGTAAAATCAAGCCCACGCAAAGATCGGTGGAGGCGAGACAGTGGAAGAGAATTTAGTTTTGACGAGGAATGGAGGAAAGACACCTTCGGAAGAGCGGCAATGATCAGGACATTGCCCAGAATTGCAGTCACTGAGATAACAATGTTTAACGTTGCCAGAAATATACTTTGACGTATTCCACCAAGCTTTGCTGAGCATAGGTAATCTTCAGTAGACGTATAGACTCTGTCTCTAGTTGATTGGGCCATTTTCATCTCTATCATCAAATTGAAGAAGACACATGTTACTTTAATAGGTTCTTCGAATTCATGATGACCATTGCATCTGTTTGCTCCAAGTAGTGGCAACAGGACTGTATATTGACTTGAACGTGCCTTCGCCTATGGGATATCTAAAATAAAAGTATAAAAAGATATTGAAAGATTTAAATGCGGTATAATCATAACTATAAAAAAATTGACTAGGAACAACACAATTTTCGTTGCACTCCGATGTAAACTACTAATTTTGAACCTTATGGTGTTTCTCGTCTTCTGCACATTTGCAAAGAACTACCCCTATGAGAGAAAGATATTTCCCAGGAAGAAAACCAAATTAAAAGACCGTTCCGTGATCTTTTTGTCGAAACAAAAATGCAATATTACATTATTTGAGGTAAAAATGATGAAATCATTTAACACATGCTTGCTCAGTATTTTGAAAGATAGACAGTTTGAATCTAATTACACATTTGATTGATTGAAAAAAGTGCATGAAGTGTCATGTAGACTAAATGTAGACTAATTTATCAATGAGTTACCACTCGGTAAACCACTGAGTTTTGTATAATAAATCTAATTCCCTAATTCACATTGCTGCATAGATTTAAGAATTTTTGAGTGAAGAAAATATCTTAGTTTTGGTAAAATGGTGGACATTTCTCTTTCCCTGGTTATACTTTTGAGCAAAATCAGCCACTATTTTGCTGGCTTCTTGGCCGAGTTTCAGTGCCAAGGCGTCAACTATGTAAACGGGCACACTGGTTTGATTTGTTTTTAGAGAAAGGCCTGGTAAACTCCTTGAAAAGCCATCTTAGGTCTTGCCGGGGAGTAAACGCAACCGGCTTGCCTTTGTTATGTCGCAAGCTTGAAGTAGAAAATTATTTGGAATATTTCTATTACTCTTTTCTCTTACACAATATAGCTTATTGCACAGAATTTCTAACAGTAAGAGCTATTTGCCTATTTCTTTTCTCCACTTACGTTTTTCTCCTCTCGTCACAGTTATATACTACACTACAATGTCATGCAGTTTACAGCCCATCAAGCGTCACAGCGTAATTTCTTTTAATCCTGGCTCACCATCAACGATGTCTAACTTCTATGTTGTCAAAAGGTTTTCAAAAAAGTAGACACTGCCAGTCACTGAGCTACAGAGAGAACATGGTAAACAAGGTCATTAATTAGGGTCACATTGAATTCTCAGCCTTCCCAGTAATTATCTCGCAACATGGAATAATATCAGGAGAGAAAACTATGAAAGTAATACCTGACTAGAACCCTACTTAGAAAACTGTCTGACTCTGTTCTTGCCATCAAATAACTTAAAGAGGCTAGATCACGCTATTTTAGGTAATTTTGTTTAATTTCGTTAATTATGAGCTCTAAACGTCAAATTGGCAGAGCAAAAGTCTTTCATTTGCAAAATCAAGCCCACATAACAACTAAGACTGATTTTCCAGCTGTCAGTAAATGACATTTTGATATAAACTGATGTAAATTTGAAAAAAGATGGGCCGACGTTTTTCAAATTTACCCAAATGCAATCCATTTTATCCTCTCCAGTATTGTCCATCCATGACCCTTCCTGGCTTTCCTGGGTTTTGTTTGAGATCTTCTATAGTTTTGAGCCGTTTTTGTGATATTTTACTTAATTCTATGACCATTTGAACAGTGCTGAAATTGCCTAAAATTGCGTGACCTAGCCCCTTTAACAGTTTTCATATAAAGTTGTGCTAGGTCGACAAGTTTTACCAAACTCTCACGGGTCAAGAACAAAAACTTCATTGTCATGTTGTATGCAAGGGGGCATAGCTCAGTGGTAGAGCATTCGACTGCAGATCGAGAGGTCACCGGTTCAACCCCGGTTGCCCCCTTAAATTGGGTTTTGGTTTATTTTTCCCCCGGCTTTTTCCTAATTAGAAAAGTGGTTTACGGCCACTGTGTTTGGTAAACCATGGTGTTGTATTTTGCTCAATAAAAAGGATGTGCTCTTTTATCTCACTTAAGCTTCAATGAACTGGAAAACCATTTTCAATTTCATGAATCGGAGTCGGTAATAACCAAACACTTAAGCCAAGCTACAATCAACGCCTTAATGAGCAAAATTTTACAAGGTGTGAGGCTGATCAAGCGTTCTTTTCAATACAAGTGTGACCAAATATTTCGGTTGTGGAAACTAACTTTCACCAGTGTTTGAGAAATCTTAGTCCTGATGGAATGAAATGGTTTCATCATAGAGGAATTAAACAATTAGATTATGAGCTCGAGATTTCTATCGCGTGATAGTTGACGAGGGCGCAGCCCGAATAAACCATCTGCCGACGCATAGAAATCAAGAGCGAGTAATCTAATTGTTTCAGTATAAATCTACTAGACGTTCAAGACTGTCTAAATCCTCTTCACAGATACCTCGAGAACACAAAGAAGCGGCAGTCATTTTGTTAACAAGGGCACACTGCTACGCTACTCACTATCTATCACAGAATAGATAGTGAGTAACGTAGCCAATCAGAGAACGGCATTCGTGATAGCACGCTAGTAGATTTATACTAAAATGTGATAGACCACAGTTTTTTATCGTGTTATTGATAAACGAGAATAAAATAGAGGCATAAAGAAAATTTGCACTGGCCGGGAATCAAACCCGGCCTCCCGCGTGGCAGGCGAGAATTCTACCACTGAACCACCAGTGCTTGTCTGAACACAATTTCTTGTGATAAGAGGACTGTTGGTTTGGTAACAAACTGAAAACTACTAATACGTAGATAGGAAAAGACCTCTCTGAAGTTAATCCCTGGCCAAACGGACTCGCAAGTGGTCGAAAGTAGCCGCACTTGCAAAGAGACTTGCGTAGGGTGGCCAAACGTACTCGCAAGTTTCCTCGCAAGCATACGCAAGTCGCAAAAATCCCATTCCAAGGCAGACATGTCCTGTATCTCATTGGCTAAAAGGTTGCTTTAACAGCGAATGAACGTCACTCAACTTGCGTTGATTTTGTTTTGGTGGTCAAACGGTGAAAAACTTGCGTCGACATGTGTGCAAATTTGATCTCGACCAAAGTGAGCGCAAGTCATGATCAACGCAAGTCAACGCAAGCGCACGCAAGCCCACGCCAAGTAGACGCAAGTTGAAAATTTCGGTCCACTTGCGAGTCCGTTTGGCTAGGACTTTAGAACAATTATAGCAGTTAAGTTGTTTTGAGCGTCGAAGTAATTCACATTTGCACTGTTTTTGGTTGAGTTACTACGCTAAGTGATTGGCTTAAAGAATTCGCGCTACTTTGTCATCCAATTTTTTTGGCAAACTAATTCAGTACCTTATTTAACTTGTTGACGTTGTGTTTTGCTTAATAAAAGTAATTTGCTGAACTTTTTCACCTTCATGAACTTGAGTAGGCAAGAACCAAACACTTAAGGTGGCTCACTACAGTTTGATAGATTATAACAGCCCAACTTCTAACTCTTTTCAAGAATGTTCCAAGATGTTTTTCCTTTCTCTATTTACTGTTTACTTAAGTCTTTTACCATCCTAAGTGAAACTTGAACAATTAAACGTCAACAAATGGCAAAAATTAACGACCGAGTACCTAAGGAGAGACTGGGAACTAGTAGATTAAATCACTTTTTTCTCAAAATCTACCCGTATGACCCCACCTCAAAATTTCAGGAATTAGCAATTAGCTCTGGTTTATCATTCATGCAAAGTAAAATAAAAATCTGAAAGACAGATTTTTCGCAAACTAAGAAAATGTGAAATCAAAAATAGCTCAAAATCGGTCTTACAGATTTTTTAAAAATTTTGGCTGTAAACGTGATTCACCCCTATAAATCAACTGTGAAAATTTCATCATGGGTTGTATGGTAGGTTTTCGAGCAATTCTCGATCAAAGACTGGCTTTTACAACTTTGGACGAGAATTGAATTGCCCACGCCCTTTATTTAAGCGCGCGCTCATGTGACGCCATGTATCGCGTGCGAGAAAGTAAGAGCAAATTAGAGCTCTTTTACTGGTTGTTTATCGAGCTTTTTTGTAATATTTTTTTGGCCTTAGCCTTAAACACATGTTTGAAAGGAGTTTGAAACTATTGCTACGCATACCGAAGTGATTTAACGCCTTTCAAGTGCTGAAGTAATTTTCGTTTCTTCTTAGGGTTGCTTGCGTCATTTTTGCACGCGCGATTGATACTGGCCATGATGTCTGGCAGGCAATCATAGCGCGCGTTAGTGAGTCTCGGAATAACTGTAGTAAGCCACAGGTCAATCCCCAGTATTGCACTACGCATCCCTATTGCGCATAATTTTACGTGTTTAAAAAATGGCGGCTTTCTCTTTACGGCTGAACCTCGCCATAGAGATAAATCGTCATTTTCTCGCAAAAGAGTTTGGTGACCTATTAATTTTTTTCTTTTGTTTTGAAATGAGTAATAAATTTCTCTGTCTAATATAAATATGGACCAATTCTCAGGGTAGAACAAGAAACAATCGTCGGAAACGTGAATTTAGCAAGCAATCGTGACTACAATAATGGTGCTATTATAAGGATTTATAGATCGTTTTCAGTGTCACGCAATAAAAAAAATAATAAATCGAAAACCATCCCGTGGAAAAAGCTATGAAATTATGATGTTATAGGAAATAACTAAATAAGCCACTTGTCCAAGTTTTAGGCCTGTGCGTGTCCCCAAACTTCAGATATTCGTCGAAATGTTTTGCAGATATTTACAGAGCCCATGCAGTATGAAAACGCCATGTTGGTAAACCTCCGTGGTACACCAATATGGCGGCCGTAAAATAGTGTAAACATCTGGAACTTACTTTGGCTATCTAGGCGACTGATTATCTGTACTGATCAAACAAGCATTTACATAAGCACTTTTCTTAATGCTCTAACTTCTAAAAAGGCTCAAAACCATGGGATAAGTATGTATTTTTCGACAAACTCGATCATAGCCTTGTGTCACGTACCTCCATAACCCTGAAATTCAAAATGCTCTGGATTCCAAACGAAGCACGCTATTGAGCTGTAAAATTGTATACAGATATAAATATACCGCCTCTTGTGCCTGATGAGGATAAAAACTTTGGTGGCTCTTTAGTTTTGGATTTTAGAAAGTCATGACGTCACGTGAAAACGATCTATTGGGTATAAACAAGGTGCTGTTGCTCCTAAACGAACGTGGGGACCCCTCATTTTTATTTCAAAATTTAAGTTCCTACAATATAACCAATCAATAGGCAAATTTGCGCAAAAATCTCAGTGCGGGTTCTATTTCAGTGGAATGACCCTAAAGGGACACAATCAGCTGGTGCACAAGCGCATTAGATGCCATTTCATAGCTAATTTGCATATCACAGAGACGAGAGCCATACAGTTTTTAACCAAATATGATAAAAATAATATCATAGGATGAGTAAAAGTACACTCAAAAACAGATTTTTCAGTAAACGATTGAAAGTCAAGCAAAACACTGCGAAGATTGAACCAGATTTCTAGATGTACTTTGATTTCAGGTTGAGGTGAACGTTTTTCAAAGCGACAAAACTAGTGTCCAGGTCATGGCGGTCCCGCAGCTGACTGTGTCCCTTTAAGCCAAGCCATGACTAACTATGGCCAAGCACAATCGAAGCCAGTTAAGATGCGAGGCTGATCAAGCAGCTGGGAATGTCTTTCCAATACTGATATGAACCAGAATTTCGGTTTGTGGGAACCAACTTTCATCAGGGGCTGAGAAAGCCTGGTCAAGATTGAAATGCGACAGACGATACGCTGTTTATGGTAAACAAAAATAAAATAGAGTGTAAAGAAACTTTGCACTGGAATCGAACCCGGGCCTCCCGCGTGGCAGGCGAAAATTCTACCACTGAACCACCAGTGCTTGTGTGAGTACAACCACTTGTGGCGAAGACTTTTATTTTGATAACAAACTTAAAACTGCAAATACGCAGATAGGAAAAGACCTATAAGTGAAACTGAACCCGCGTCACTTTGTCATCCAATCAGAATTAAAACCCAAACCAATCGTGACTCGCTCGCACACGTTTCCCGCCCTTTGCGTCAGCTACGTATGCATTTATAAAATACTTGAAATATTACGCGCGCTCTCATTGGTCGATAGATGTGTTTAGCAGAGAGCCGTGTGAACACGGTTGTGACGTTTAAGATTCGAGCGCAGGTTTGAGAAATATCTTATAAAAGCAATAAAGAACTTTTTCCGTGTTTACATGTAGCTTCATCTAAACACTTGGAAAGAAACGTACTCTATTACTTTTGTAAAATATTTCTAAAAAATACGCGCGAATGTTAGATATAAAATTGCTCTACGTCGACAAATTTTACCTGTAGTTAACTCTCACGGGCTTAGAGTAGGAACATCATTATCTAGTTGTATACAAGGGGGCATAGCTCAGTGGTAGAGCATTCGACTGCAGATCGAGAGGTCACCGGTTCAAACACGGTTGCCTCCTTTAGTTTGGTCTTATTTTGTCCTTGCTTTTGCCCAATTAGAAAAGTGGTTCCCGCCCAATGTGGTCGGCAAACTAATTCAGTACTTCGTTTAACTGGTTGACGTTGTGTTTTGCCTAATAAAAGCAATATGTTCTTTTATCACACTTAAGCTTCACTGAACTGGAAAACCATTTTCAACTTGTTGAACTTGAGTAGGCAAGAAACAAACACTTAGGCCAAGCACAATCAAAGCCCTAATGAACAAAATTTTACAAGATGTGAGGCTGATCAAGCAGCTGGGAATGTTTTCTTCTCAACATTTATGTGACCCAAAATTTCGGTTTGTGGAAACTAACTTTCATCAGGGACTGAGAAAGCTTAGTCAAGATTGAAATGCGATAGACCATAGGATGTTAATGGTAAACGAAAATAAAATAGTGGCATAAAGAAAATTTTCACTGGCCGGGAATCGAACCCGGGCCTCCCGCGTGGCAGGCGAGAATTCTACCACTGAACCACCAGTGCTTGTCTGAATACACTTACTAGTTACAAGAGTACAGTTGGATTGGTGACAAACGTAAAACTACTAAGACGTAGATATATGTAGGAAAAATCCTATCTGAAGTTACAGCAATTATAGCAGTTAAGTTGTTTTGAGTGGCGATGTAATTCACCTTTGCACTACTTTTGGTTGTGTTACTACGCTAAGTGATTGGCTTAAAGAATTCGCGCCACTTTCTCCTCAATTAGAAGTAAAACCAAAACAAATCGTGACTCGCTCGCACACGTTTACCGCGCTTTGCGTCAGCTACACGTGCATTTGTAAAATAACTGAGATATTACGCGCACTCTCATTGGTCGAAAGGTATACTTAGATGAGAGACTGTAAGCACGGTTGTGGCGTTTAAGATTCTCGCGTATTTTTGAGAAATACTTTATAAAAGCAATAGAGCACTTTCTCCGGGTTAACAAAGCCTCGTCTAAAACAAGGGAGACTGGGACGATTCTCTAAAGTAATACAAATCTTCGACTGCGTGTCGAGTTTGCATTTAACAAATTGAGTTTGGTTAACTTGCGTCTGTTCTGTTATTGATCACGAATTTCGTCATAACATTGTCAAAGTAGCTGTGGATCTACTTTGACAATGTTATGGCAAAATTCATGGTCAATAACAGAACAGACGCATTAAAAACTGACATCAATTTGTTTTTTTACGATACCAAATTGTCAAACTGTCCGCTCTCGTTTGTTGACGCATCGCAAAAATTTTAAATTCATGCCTGTCCGCTTATTGACAATAAAAATTAGCCAATGAGCGCTCGAGAATTTCTGCAGTTATCGTGAAAAAACTGTCTCGAAACCTTCCTCGTGTTTAGATCAGGCTATGTAAGCACGGAAAAAGTGCTCTATTGCTTTTATGAAATATTTCTCTAAAAAACACACGAGTCTTAAAAGGCCCTAGTCAGCCACACCTTTGTTTTGTTTACATGCGAGAGTTTGGCTATTATATTTTATTCCGAGCATGTCGAAACGAAAGAAATCACTGTGAAACTACTAAAGATAATTGAACATACTTTCAGGAACACAGCTTACTATAAAACAATAAGAGTTCGCTTCACCATGCATTATCAATAATTTCGATGGTATCGAAAACGGCGGAGGCTGACTAGGGCCCTTTAAACATAAAATTTTTCTCTGGTCGACAAGTTTTACTTGTAGTTAACTCTCACGGGTTAAGAATAAAAACTTCACCGCCTTGTTGTATACAAGGGGGCATAGCTCAGTGGTAGAGCATTCGACTGCAGATCGAGAGGTCACCGGTTCAATCCCAGTTGTCCCCTTTAGCTTTCTTTCACTTTTCCGCTGCTTTTGTCTAATTTGAAAGGCGGTTCCCGTCCACTGTGGTTAGCAAACTAATTCATGATCTGTACCCTGTTTAACTTTTTGATTTTGTGTTTTGCTTAGTAAAATAATATGCTTTTCCAACACGCGTAGGGCTCCATGGACTGGAAAACCATTTTCAACTTTGAGTAGGCAACAACCAAACACTGAAGCCAAGCACAATCGAAGCCTCAGTGAACAAAATTTAAAGAGATGTGAGTCTGATCAAGCAGCTGGGAATGTTTTCTTTAGTCTCAATACCAGTGTGACCCAAAATTTCAGTTTGTGGAAACTAACTTTCATCAGCGACTGGGAAAGCTTAAACAAGATTGAAATGCGATATACCATAGGCTGTTAATGGTAAACTAAAATAAAATAGTGGCACAAAGAAAGTCTGCACTGGCCGGGAATCGAACCCGGGCCTACCGCGTGGCAGGCGGGAATTCTACCACTGAACCACCAGTGCTTGTCTAAATAGGCTCACTAGTTACAAGAGGACTCTTGGTTTGGTAACAAACTTAAAACTACTAATGGAGGTTTTGCACGGCAGCCATGTTGCATGGCAGGAACAATAGATTCTTTTTCGTATGGGAAAAAATGTTCTTTCTAACGCAGAACATTTTCATTGTTCCTGCCACGCAACATGGCTGCCGTGCAAAACCTCCCTACGTACATATATATATAGATAGGAAAAGACTAATCTGAAGTCACACCAATATTGGTGCTGTTAAATTGTTTTCACTTGTGTGTCGATGTAATTCACATTTGCAGTGTTTTTAGTTGCATTACTTTCTACTTGCTACGCTGAGCGATTGGCTTAAAAAACTCGCGCCACTTTTTCATCCAATCAGAATTAAAACCAAACCCAATCGTGACTCGCTCTAACACATTTCACGCGCTTTGCGTCAGCTACATGTGCATTTATAAAATAACTGAAATATTACGGGCGCTCTCATTGGTCGATAAGTGTCTTTAGATGACAGTGAGTAAGCACGGTTGTGACGTTTAAGATTCTCGCGTATTTTTGAGAATTATTTTATAAAAGCAATAAAGTACTTTTTCCGTGTTTACATAGCCTCATCTAAACACTCGGAAGGCTGGAAGAATTCTCGAATGTTTCAGGTTTGCATAACTGACTCGAATTCTCTCAACCTCCCTGGTGTTAAAATGAGGCTATGTAAACAAGGGAAAAGTGTTCTGTTGCTTTTATAAAGTAGTTCTGAAAATACGCGCGAATCTTAAACATAAAATTGCTCTCGGTTGACAAGTTTTACCTGTAGTTAACTCTCACCGGTTAAGAAGAGAAGCTCCATTATCTCGTTGTATGTAAGGGGGCATAGCTCAGTGGTAGAGCATTCGACTGCAGATCGAGAGGTCACCGGTTCAATCCCGCTTTTGCCCAATTAGAAAAGTGATTGGCCACGAAATTGATTCAGTACCTTTTTTAACCGGGGGATGTCGCATTGTGCTTAATAAAAAGAATACGTTCTTTTATCACTCTTAGACTTCACTGAACGAGGCAACCATTTTCCTTCTTGAACTTGACTGAGCAACAACCAAAGACTTCATCTAAGTACAATCGAAGCTTTAAGGAACAAAATGTTACAAGAAGCGAGGATGATCAAGCAGCTGGGAATGTTTTTCTCCAATACTTAAGTAACCCAAAATTTCGGTTTGTGGAAAATAACTTTTATCAGGGGCTGAGAAAGCTTAGTCAAGATGGAGATGTGATAGACCATATGTTGATAAACGAAAATAAAATAGTGGCATAAAGAAAAATTGCACTGGCCGGGAATCGAACCCGGGCCTCCCGCGTGGCAGGCGAGAATTCTACCACTGAACCACCAGTGCGAGATACCCTACAAAGCGAGAATGCAGGCGAAAGCTTTCGCCACCGATAGATTTTTACAGGGGCTTAATAAAAAGAATCTGCTCTTTTATCACACTTAGGCTTCATTGAACTGGAAAAGTATTCTCAACTTCATGAACTTGAGTAGGCAAGAACCAAAAACTATCGGAGCCTTAATGAGCAAAATTTTACAAGATGTGAGGCTGATCAGGCAGCTGGAAATGGTTTCTTTCGTTTGTGGAAACCAACTTTCATTAGAGTCTGAGAAAGCCTAGCCAAGAGTGAAATACGATAGACCATAGGCTGTTAATGGTAAACGAAAATAACATTGTGGCATAAAGAAAATCTGCACTGGCCGGGAATCGAACCCGGGCCTCCCGCGTGGCAGGCGAGAATTCTACCACTGAATCACCAGTGCTTCTCTGGGAACATTTATCTGAGACAAGAGAACTCATGGTTGTTAACAAACTTAAACCCACTAAACGTAGATAGGAAAAGACTCATCTGAAGTTCCAGCAATTAGAGCAGTTTTAAAGTTGTTTTCACTTGACGGTCGAAGTAATTCACATTTGCATGAAAACCAATCGTGACTCGCTAGTTACAAGAGCACTGTTGTTTTGGTAACGAACGTAAAACTACTAATACGTAGATATATATAAGAAAAGACTAATCAGCAATTAGAGCAGTTAAGTTGTTTTGAATGTCGATGTAATTCATATTTGCTGTGCTTTTGGTTGCATTAATATCCACTTGCTACGCTAAGCGATTGGCTTAAAGAACTCGCGCCACTTTTTCATCCAGTCAGGATTAAAATCAAAACCAATCGTGACTCGCTCTAACACGTTTCCCGCGCTTTGTGTCAGCTATATATGCATTTATAAAATAGCCGAAATACTACGCGCGATCTCATTGGTCGATAGGTGTGTTTAGATGAGAATATGTAAACACGGTTGTGACCTTTAAGATATATATTTAAGCAATAGACCACAGGTTTTTATGGTTTATAGGCTGATAAACCACGCGGGATGCTGGAAGAACACGAGAAGAATTCATAAATCACGAGCAGCAGGCGAGTGATTTCCGAATTCTTCGAGAGTTTATATGATTTATGATTATATGATTTATACGATTTATTTATGATTTACGAATTCTTCGAGAGTTTATATAATAATTCAGAAGACAAGCGAAATTTCCATGAGTCTACTGGCACAATGAACCATAGCTGATTGACCAATCAGAGCGGGCGCATTCATTTGATTATTACATAAATCTTATTAGATGTTTTGGTGTGTGGTAGCTCTATATATTTCTACGAGTTGTGCTGTATTTTGACGAGCCCGTAGGACGAGTCAAGATGCAAACAACGAGTACAAATATAAAGCGATACTACACACCAAAACATCTAATAAGAGATTTATAAAAACAAAAGAGCACTTTTTCAATGCTTACATAACCTCATCTAAACGAGAAGAATTCTCGAAAGTTATGCCTTTCGAGTTTGCATAACTGTCTCGAATTCTCTCAGCCTCCCTGGTGTTTAGATGAGGCTATAAACTTGGAAAAAGTGCTCTATCGCTTTTGTTAGATATTTCTGAAAAATACGCCCGAATCATACATGTAAAATTATTGCTCTACGTCTACAAGATTGAAATGCTATATACCATAGGCTGTTAACGGCAAACGAAAATAAACTAGTGGGATAAAGAAAGTCTGCACTGGCCGGGAATCGAACCCGGGCCTCCCGCGTGGCAGGCGAGAATTCTACCACTGAACCACCAGTGCTTGTCTGAACAGGCTCACTAGTTATAAGAGGACTCTTAGTTTGGTAACAAACTTAAAACTATTAATAGAGGTTTTGCACGGCAGCCATATTGCATGGCAGGAACAATACATTCTTTTTCGTATGGGACAAAATGTTCTTTCCAATGCAGTACATTTTCATTGTTCCTGCCATGCAACATGGCTGCCGTGCAAAACTTCTATACGTAGATAGGAAGAGACTAATCTGAAGTCACACCAATATTGGTGCTGTTAAATTGTTTTCACTTGTGTGTTGATGTAATTCACATTTGCAGTGTTTTTGGTTGCGTTACTATCTACTTGCTACGCTGAGCGATTGGCTTAAAAAACTCGCGCCATCCAATCAGAATTAAAACCAAAACCAATCGTGACTCGCTCTAACACGTTTCAAACGCTTTGCGTCAGCTACATGTGCATTTATAAAATAACTGAGATATTACGGGCGCTCTCATTGGTCGATAGGTGTGTTTAGATGACAGTGAGTAAGTACGGTTGTAGCACTAGTCGGGAATCGAACCCGGGCCTCCCGCGTGGCAGGCGAGAATTCTACCACTGGCCACCAGTGCTACATACTCTACAAAGCGGGAATGGAGGCGAAAGCTTTCGCCACCAATAGATTTTACAGGGGTCAGGAGCCATCCTGAAAGGGGCTTAATGAAAAGAATCTGCTCTTTTATCACACTTAGGCTTCATTGAACAAGGAAACTTTTTTTCCAGGGGCGTAGCGTCCGAATCCGCACGTACGCCCGTGCGTACAACTGAAATCTGGAAAAAATATTTTTCTTATTCCCTGCAAGTTTTTTTAAAGTTGCCATAAAGTCCAACCGATTTTTAACTTTCAAATTGTTGTCTGTGTGTGTAAGGCTCACCGGTATCTTTTCACAAAACCCATAAACGTCAAGAAACGTAATAGTAGAGTGAAGACAAAAGCAAAAAATTCTACCCTCCACGGCCCTCACACCTGTAAACGTTGTAAGCCCTATGTTTAGACCATTGTTTTACTCCCTATTTTTGTTGTGGCTTACCGAAAACTCCGGCTAGGGATGGGTAAAATTAACAACTAACTATGCATTTTCCTTCGCGTTTATTTATTGAAATGTCCTCCGAAATTGTAGGAAATGGCATTTCCGAGACCTTAGATTTCAAATTTTTTGAGGGAGCCCCCTAGTTACGTTTGAAGCACCATTCTTGTGCGTATACCTTCACAATCTCACGGTACGCCCCTGTTTTCAACTCCATGAACTTGAATAGGCAAGAACCAAACACTATCGAAGCCTTAATGAACAAAACTTTACAAGATGTGAGGCTGATCAAGCAGCTGGAAATGATTTCTTTCGTTTTGTGGAAACCGACTTTCATCAGAGCCTGAGAATGCCTAGTCAAGAGTGAAATGCGATAGACCATAGGCTGTTAATGGTAAACGAAAACAAAATAGTGGCATAAAGAAAAATTGCATTGGCCGGTAATCGAACCCGGGCCTCCCGCGTGGCAGGCAAGAATTCTACCACTGAATCACCAGTGCTTGGCTGTTAACACTCTCTCTTAACAAGGGAAATCATGCTTGTTAACAATTTGAAACCTACTAAAAGTAAAAAGGAAAAGACTCATCTGAATTGACAGCAATTAGAGCAGTTTGAAAGTTGTTTTCACTTGACGGTCGAAGTAATTCATTTTTGCATCCAATCGTGACTCGCTCGCACAAGCTTCCCGTCGGCTACATATGTATTTATAAATTAACTGAAATATTACACGCGCTCTCATTGGTTGATAGGTGTGTTTGAATGAGAGTTTGTAAGCAATGTTTTGACGTTTTGGATTAATATTCGCCCGTCTTTTTGAAAAAAAGCTTTAGTGCTTTTATGAAATATTTTTCTTTCTTGAAATTGTTCTCGGTCGACAAGTTTTACCTGCAGTTAACTCTCACGGGTTAAGAAAAGAAATGTTATTCCTTTGTTGTATACAAGGGGGCATAGCGCAGTGGTAGAACATTCGGCTGCCGATCAAGAGGTCACCGTTCCAACCCGGTTCCCCCCTTTTATTTTATTTTATTGTATTCTTGGTTTTTACCCAATTAGAAAAATGGTTTCCGTCCACTGTGTTCGACAAACTATTTGCGTCCTTTTCAAATGCGTAACGTTGTGTTTTGCTTTAAAAAAATACGCTTTCTATCATGCTTAGTCTTCACTGAACAGGAAAACCATTTTCAACTTCATGAACTCGAGCAAGCAGCATCCAAAAACTTATAAAGCCAAGCAAAATCGAAGCCGGACTGATGAACCAAATTTGAAACGAAGCGAGGCTTATCATGCAACTGGGAATGTTTTCTTTCCAATATTAATATGATCCACACTTTGGGTTTGTGAAAACCAACTTTCAACAGGGACTGGGAAATCTTAGCCAAGATGGAATGAAATGGATAATACCGATAGACGATAGGCTGTTAGAGGTAAAAATAGTGGCATGAAAAAGTTTTGCACTGGCCGGGAATCGAACCCGGGCCTCCCGCGTGGCAGGCGAGAATTCTACCACTGAACTATCAGTGCTACATATTGAATACAACGGGAACGCAGGCCAATGTTTTCCCCACTCATAGATTTTAGAACAGCGGTTTGAATTTCCAAGAGCACTGTGGAAGTTTCTTGAGATCTTTACGATGTATTTCACAAAAAATTAACAGATGCAAGGATTTAATGTGTGTGAGTCATAAACCTGAAAATATAAACATGTAAGAGAACCACGCAACAAGCTGTCAATATGTGTTAAGCAAAACAAGAATACTGTGGGGCGCCAGCATATAGCAAAACCCTGCCGCAATGGCAATTTCCATTACTAAGCACATATATAATTTCGATCGTTTTTCACACGTTCTTATCTAACACTACTCGATAGCTTACATGGAATCTTCTGTGACTTGAGTTTTTAAAGGAAGTTAATGGTGTTATAGCAAGTAGGAAATGGATTTCATTCAGAGGTCCTAATACGTCCCCTGACCGCCCCGGTGAGGCAAAAAAGATGCACTAGCCGGGAATCGAACCCGGGCCTCCCGCGTGGCAGGCGAGAATTCTACCACTGAACCACCAGTGCTTGTCTGAACACAATCGCTTGTAACAAGCGGGCTGTTGGCTTGGTAACTATCAACTAACTGAAATCCCGAGCTCATAACCTAATTGTTCATTATTATTCAGTTATTGGGTATAGCTCAGTAGTGGAGCATTCGACTGCACATCGATAGGTCACCAGTTCGTTCTCGGTTGCCCCCTATTCTCGGTCAACAAGATGTACTTGTAGATAACTCTCACTGGTGAAGAAAAGTTAATCACCCGTTCTTATCTAGCACCAACTCGATAGCTCACATGAAATCTCCTGTGACTTGAGCTTTTAAAGGATGATAGTGTAGTTATTATTATGCTTACCAAACAGCCAACGGGTGTAAAGAAATGTAATATATACTTCTAAAAAGTATTTGTTATCGGACAAGTATTTCGTTGTGCCTCTCCGAAAGTTATAACTTTATAAACTATCCATTTCCTCCAATGAAAAGCTCAAGTAACGTAATTTCTCAACCTTTCACTTGAGATAGGGGCTTCATTTTGGTCTTGGAAAGACCCTCCTAACTTTTATTATTCAGTTAGTAACACTTTGGTTAACACAGTTCCTCATGGCAGCTCAATTTCGCCATTGATCGACATGGATGACATCATACCATTTCTGAATTATGATTTCAGTCATACTCATAAATGTGGCAAACTGATTTTTCATCTCAGTTTCTTGCAAGTAGTAGGTACATGATGAGATTTTACAGTCGTCACAAAGCTAAAGATTCGTTTACATAGGCTAATTTTAAACAATGTTTCAAAGTCGATAACTTGGTCTCACTTCAGCCTAAAAGCCTCAAACTTGGTCAGAAAGCCAATCTAAAACATGATCTTTCGTGGTTGTGTCAGTTATCGATCGGTTAAAACTTGAAACTCCTCTTAGTTCTCTGCGCAACTCCAAATTGGCCGATATAGTACGTACTGCACACTAAGCTTTAAGTCTCTGAAACACCGACGGCAGGTCGCATTTACAACTAAGGCATTGTAAAGTTAACATGAGAAACAACAAAACTGTCTGATCGTGACCTTCACTGCTTGCCTTACTTCCTTCATCTTCCAGCAGTACAGAAATGCGTTAAGAGACGAGTTGAACAAAACAAGAGCTACAGCTGCTTCCAGAGAAAGGTCAAGTAACTGTGTGCGCCTTTCCGTGGAGGCGAATATTGTAGCTACGATAGCATATGGAAGATAACAAACCACTAATGTAATTTGTACCTATAATGCACTGGACAACGTTTTTTTGCACCGTTCTATGTTCAGCGAAATTCCATCTCCGTTCGTTTGTCCTTGGTGGACATTATCTTGAACTCGTGCTTTGTGGTTACGAAGCGTCAAGTAGATTTTCGTGTAACATAGAGTCGATGTTACTATACAGAATAACATCGCTATGGAAATTATATATATATATATATATATATATATATATATATATATATATATATATATATATATATATATATATTACAAGTTGATCACAGAAAATAACAAGGAAGGTAATTGCCAATTGCAGCCTAGAGGCTAAAGGAACCGCATGGTTTTTTGAGTTAGCTCTAATAGCTTTTTATTGCTAAAGTTCATCAAAAACCAGAGCGGCAAGGAAGAAAACTAAATGATAGCATTATTATTCAAATTTCGTAGAGTATTGTTCTGACACTAAATAATGTTTTACTTCTTTGGTAATGAGAAAAATCATGCTATAGATCTATTGCTTGATAGGAGAACATTTGTTTTCCAACGCAAACTTGGACAAGGTATTAAATGCTTGTTCTGTCGGACGGCATCTCATTGGAGACACTCTAACAGAGACGTTTATATATAAATATGGTTGTGATACTTTAACAGCAAGCTGTTCTCGCCATTAACTTTTCGTCATGAAAAGCGATATCAGCCTTCGAGTTCAGTTTAAAAAGCTTCTATTGACCTTGGTCAATAGAAGCTCACAAAACCTAGTCCACTAGTTGTCATGTAAATCGTGGTATATAACAGTTTGTTTTAAGTTATAATGATAGGTAATTATACAGATAAACTAAGTTGTGAGTGCAAATTACAAAAGATGACGTCAGTCATTTTTTCCTCTTGCCGTGATGTTTCTCAGCTATGAACGAGTGAGGAACAATCGTGATTTGCATTTAGAGAGAATTCAAAGCTGCTTTCTTCCTGTATAACGGGTGTTTGGCTCGGCGAAGAAAGTCATTTATAGATCCTGATCATAGAGAAAATGGGACCGAAAACCTCTGACCACAAAACAAAAAAAGGTAACAGTACATTTAAAATAGTCTCCTGACCATGAATTCTATACGTATTGATGAAAATAATGAGAAATTGCGTTTACGGGACGCAGGAAAAATCGCAATATTTTGTCAAGAGAGGAGTCGATATTTTAGCTGAAACGACCCACGAAAATCGCCGGCAGCTTTTACTTATCATCATCAGTTCTCAGACGAGTTTCTTTTGCTTAGGGTCGGGAAAGGTATACGAAATGCTGGATCTTCGTAAAAGATTTGTGTTCCCGCGCTTCGATCGCAAGATAAAATCGAATATTCGTACGCTGGGGCAATGACTTGGCAGACATGAATACAATCGCGCAAAGGGGCCCTATTCAATACGCAACTTTTAGGGCTGTAAGGTTGAGAATTGAGAAGACCAAACTTTGAGACGAAACTATCATGATATGTAAGTGAACTTTGATTAGCCATCTTGTGGTAGCGACTCTAATTGTTGTTTAAACATTTTAAGCTAAAACTTAGTCACCATGTATTCTAGTCTCCTTGCAGTTTTCGAGAAAAGTTGAAAGTATAAAATGTCTTGAGTTAGTAATATGTTAGAAAGAAGTGCTCAGTATAAGAATAAATTGTTCAACAATAAAAGTATATTTTAATTTCGTTTTCACGTCCAAGCATAATTCTGGAAACGACAATATCTGAATACAAAATTGTTGAGAAAAATCGTTTGTTCTATTATGAGTTCAATCAAAAAGTAAATTTTACAGTGAAACTGACAAATTGGCAAACTGTCAATTTTTTCTTACTCGATGGACTCAAACAAAGCCTTCGCTTTTAGACGGTGCCGTTATCCTAATAACACTTGGAATTTTAATATCTATTCAACGAACTAATTCATTAATTTACATGAGGTTTTAAGTTTTTGGTATGTCATTATCTGCGAACAAATGGTGAATATAATGTCGTATGCTGAGTAAATAATGTTCTATTTTACTTCCGCTAAAACGATTGCGCTCCTTTTGAAATCAGTGCGGAGTTGAGCTCGAGATAATAAACGTTTTTAAGAAAATCTTTTTATTTCTACCTCATGCTGTTCGTTGAAAAACACTCGAAATCACCTTGTATAAAAGAAACAAATATATACAAAAAAAAAAAACAATTACTACGCTAAAACCATTTGTCGTTTGTAATTCAGTAAATATATAACGCTGAATATTCACGTTCACCTGAGCAAATAATATTATCCTTTACTCTCGGGACAATGGCAAATATTATTTTAATATTAATTTCCCGAATCAAAATTTCAGCTTGAACAGGTAATTTTACTCTATAACAAGAATTAAGGACTTCGAACATTTTAAAATATATATATACATATTATTACTGTTATTATTTTTTGAAAAGCAGAATTGTTGCTATTATTAAACGAGGGTGTTGGGCTATTTCGGTCTTTTTTTTTTTAATGGACCTACAACTTATCTATCGTTGATTATATTCCTTAGGTGGCTGTGGAGTTCAGATGAAAGGAAATATTCTTTTCCACGGACGGCAAAATAGCGGAACGAGCCACTGGCAAAGGAAAATAATCATTCCACAACATCTTCCTTGCTATTCTGGACATTTTAACAGACCTATTTACTAGGGAGTAAAACAGAGAACTTATCGATAAATCATGGCCAATTTAACAAACGATGGAAACCAAACAACTTATCAAGAATCCTTTTGCTACAAATGGGCAGTAGATGAGATACAGCAAAAAACGTTTCTTTTAACATTAAATATTCTTATATCCGTGACTGCATTTCTGGGGAATGCTCTGATCATTGTTGCTCTTCCAAAGGTGTCGTCTATTCATCCGTCTTCAAAGCTGTTGTTAAGTTGCCTTGTTTGGTCTGATCTCAGTGTGGGCTTCATTTCAGAGCCTCTATACATTACATTCCTACTTTCTCCGGCCGATACATTACTATGTTTCTATTCTGATATCATTAATACTACCACAGCTGTAGTATTCTGCGGAGTATCGTTCCAAACTATAACTGCAATAAGTGTGGACAGACTTCTCGCTTTGTCGTTGGGTCTGAGATACAGACAGATTGTAACTATAAGGCGAGTGAGAGTCTTCGTAATCATGTCTTGGCTTTTGAGCAGTGCCGCCTCACTAACATATCTATTCAACGAACTAATTCATACCTTCATCACCTGTGTAGGACTGTTAATCTGTGTGGCAGTCTCCACCTTCTGTTACACGAAAATCTATCTCACGCTACACCATTATCATTCTCAAGTACAAGACAATATTCACCAAGAACCACCGAGTGAGGGAGAAACTCCAGTGAATATAGCACGATACGGAAAGACAGTATCCAGTGTACTATGGGTCCAGATGTCATTAGTGGCCTGTTATCTTCCATATAGTATAGTAACAATTTTAACTACTGTACTAAAAACGCATCCACCATCTCTTGCCCTCGTTTGGGAACTAACCTTCGCTCTCCTGATGTTCAATTCATCTCTTAATCCGATTCTTTATTGTTGGAAGATCGCTGGAGTGAGACAAGCAGTAATTGAGACAATCAGAATATGTTATCATTTATCAAGTTAGCAGTGCTGTGAACGCAAAACTACAAGAACTTGTTACTTGCAAAAGAATTGTTTTTATTGCTTTTTTGGTCTTTCAGCTTATGGCATAAAAAATAGAAATGGAAACTTATTATCACGAAACTGGGATATCATAGATGATTTATTTATAAACAACCTTGCTAAGATTAAGTTCTGTGCGGTTTCCATACTTGCGCTATTTGGAGACATTTTTCACTTAAATGTAGAGCTTTGGACGGAGACGTCCTCCCCGAGGGGAAATAACGTCGCGGCCAAAGGATAATAGCAACATATGTCACAGAAATTTGCTATTAAATCGAAAAGTTATTACTCGAGAGCTTCACCACATTAAAATTGATACCTTATCTAGTGTATGGCCTGTTCACCTAGCAAGTACTTAAGAGCAGCTTCGCCTAAATATCAACTAGACTTGGAAATAGCGAAAAAATCGAATTTCTTCAAACTCGCCCAGAATGAAGCCCTACGGGCACTAATTACAAAAATATCGTTTTAAGTTCGATAAATCAAAAATTATTTTTTTCCGCAATTTTTTCGTTTCGATGCCCCAAATCGGCCAAAATCCATCGAAAATGAGCGGCATATTCAGAGGCTCGTAAACTCAAAAGTAAAAATCTTCATTACAAACTGATTGCACGTCGTATTTGTACTTCCTTTTTTGTCTATTTAGAGCTAAATAGATCGTGATTTGATTAGAACTTAAATATTTGACGAATTTTCTAAATTAACGACCCAAGACAGCTTTACAAGAGGTCTTCATTTAGCCTATTTTCAAATGCTAAAAAGGCGTTCTGGTACACGGCTTTTCCCAAAACGACTAGTTTGGTGTGAAAGAGCATTCTTTCTTCTTCAAATTAGTGAAATAAAATTTTTGGGTAAATAAAATCGCGAGCGCTGAGATAGCGAACTAAATGCAGCATTTCTTCCTGAAAACGTTCCCTTTGACCCGAGCGTAACGAAACCGATTACTGCAAGAAAACCCGGAAGAAAAGCAAACGCTTCGTTATTTTGAAACAATTTCTAGTGATATCTCTCCGAAACCACGACTGCAAGAAACTACTTCCAGATATGAAATCTTACAGGGTCAAAAAAGGAGCTAAAGGGCGCATTTTGACACAATAACTTTGTTTGCTGAGAATTGAAGTCAATGACCGTTAACGAATTCCAGTGAAATTTGCAAACTTGAAGTATGTTAGCCGATACTTACCTGAATATTTATATTAATAGAAGAGTCGTCTTCTTGGATTAACCTTCAAAAGAAGCAGGATCCAGATTTGAAAACCTCTAAAAGAAGAAATGTTTAATGTTCCGTGACCTGCCCGCTGCTATAAATTAGCGCAAATTCCATGCACATGCCGACCGCATGTTTGTCGTAAAACCAACTGAACTCCACTGACAGTTTCCATGGGCAACCCCAAAATAAACAATCCCCAAAAATGTAAAGTGAAATTGGCTGTCTTCATGAACAGTTAGAAGCTAGAGTCAAGTTCCATTACCTTTAAAAAGAGCTTGAATTTATTTGTTTGCGTCGACTTTGTCAACTACTCTCACGTTCGAATGCCGCGAATCGGTCACGCCAAAACAGTGCAGACCGTGCAGACTGCAGAAAACACCGCGGTCAAACGTCGGGCACGCGCAAATTGGTACATTTTTTGACAGCCTCGCGCCAATTTCCCGCGCAAAAATTTAAAGGAAAACATGGGAAACGACCGGTGTCACGCAAAATTTAGGAAAAAAAAATTGAAAAGTCCATAGAAATCTGTAAAAGGAAAAGAAAGCAGGTAAAAGGAAAACTTAAGACTTTTCAGACACAAAGTTTATTAAGTTACCGGTATTCTGTTGATTTACCATTTTGTTTTGAGCTTTACCAAAAAAGTTGATAAGTCTTAAAACCCGTGTCATGCTACGAGCCGACGGCGTAGTATATTTTTATTTGTTTTTATTAATCACACGATGCGTGACGCCGGAAACGGACGACAAACGATGTGTAAAAGAAGGAAAAATGGGAGAAGAAAAAGACAATTGCAGTGATTCGGCTTCGCTCAGACGAGCTGGAAAAATTTTGGCAAGGACTGAGGGATTCCATCCGGATCCTTGATTTGTCTGAAGCACAGGAACGAGATGAATCGAAACGATAAACGATGTTCATGTCCATCGTCATGGGGGCATAGCTGGCCAAAATACCGATCCCAAACCGACTGTACCTGGTCTTTGACCAGGTGGGAAAATCTTTTCTAAACTACAAACCTGGAAAAAACTGGTGCACTAAATGCAAAGTCGAGGCGGACAAAAAATTCAAGGAGCACGGAAAATACATACCACGGAAAAGAAAGACCTTCAACAAGCAGAAGGTAGAACAATTTTTAACTCTCAAGTCATTTCTGTTAGCTCTCGTTGTACCGGCTAAAACATAAACAAATATATAAATAACGAGGAAAATGTCATTTATAGGATACCGATGACCCACGAAAAGAACAGTGTCATGAAAATATTTTGGCTGCCTTTTAGTTGCTCCATTGCTCGCACATGCGCAGACGTTTGACCGCTGTGTTGCTGCAGACACTTGTTTGGGCTTTTCATTGTGACTCCTTTTTTTGGGTCTAGTTACAAAATAGTGTTAAATATATCTGAAAGTCTGTCATTTATCCATAGGCTGCAAAAGCGCAGAATTGACTTTTGATTCAATAGACAAACGCGTACAAGACTTTGTGTGGGAAACTTACTCAGTCTGCAGGGTCTGCAGTGTTTTGGCGTGACCGATACTACGTAGTATTCGAACGTGACAGTAACTACTGAGTGAACGAAGTAGAATCAAACACTTTTAAAAGGTAATGAAACTTGACTCTAGCTTCTAACTGTTCATGAAGACAGCCAATCTCACTTTACATTTTTGGGGATTGTTTATTTTGGGGTTGCCCATGGAAACTGTCAGTGGAGTTCAGTTGGTTTTACGACAAACATGCGGTCGGCATGTGCATGGAATTTGCGCTAATTTATAGCAGCGGGCAGGTCACGGAACATTAAACATTTCTTCTTTTAGAGGTTTTCAAATCTGGATCCTGCTTCTTTTGAAGGTTAATCCAAGAAGACGACTCTTCTATTAATATAAATATTCAGGTAAGTATCGGCTAACATACTTCAAGTTTGCAAATTTCACTGGAATTCGTTAACGGTCATTGACTTCAATTCTCAGCAAACAAAGTTATTGTGTCAAAATGCGCCCTTTAGCTCCTTTTTTGACCCTGTAAGATTTCATATCTGGAAGTAGTTTCTTGCAGTCGTGGTTTCGGAGAGATATCACTAGAAATTGTTTCAAAATAACGAAGCGTTTGCTTTTCTTCCGGGTTTTCTTGCAGTAATCGGTTTCGTTACGCTCGGGTCAAAGGGAACGTTTTCAGGAAGAAATGCTGCATTTAGTTCGCTATCTCAGCGCTCGCGATTTTATTTACCCAAAAATTTTATTTCACTAATTTGAAGAAGAAAGAATGCTCTTTCACACCAAACTAGTCGTTTTGGGAAAAGCCGTGTACCAGAACGCCTTTTTAGCATTTGAAAATAGGCTAAATGAAGACCTCTTGTAAAGCTGTCTTGGGTCGTTAATTTAGAAAATTCGTCAAATATTTAAGTTCTAATCAAATCACGATCTATTTAGCTCTAAATAGACAAAAAAGGAAGTACAAATACGACGTGCAATCAGTTTGTAATGAAGATTTTTACTTTTGAGTTTACGAGCCTCTGAATATGCCGCTCATTTTCGATGGATTTTGGCCGATTTGGGGCATCGAAACGAAAAAATTGCGGAAAAAAATAATTTTTGATTTATCGAACTTAAAACGATATTTTTGTAATTAGTGCCCGTAGGGCTTCATTCTGGGCGAGTTTGAAGAAATTCGATTTTTTCGCTATTTCCAAGTCTAGTTGATATTTAGGCGAAGCTGCTCTTAAAAATAGGCTTCCTTCGACTCACCTCATAGCCTTCAAAATTTATAAAACGAAGAATGCTCTCGAGCTTCATCTTTGTTAAACAACAGCTTCCCAGAGGGTCTTAATTTAATGAAACTAAAAACTCAGACGCATTTTTATTCTCTTTAGTTACTATTATTATTATCGTTATCGTTATCATTAACATTAGCATTAGCATTTAGCATTAGCATTAGCGTTATTTTAGTATTGTCATTTTCGAGTATGTCAACGTCACATGAAAAGCGCCAATAAAGAAAATTTATAATAACAGAGCGACATTTCAATTTATATTTTCGTAAACTTTGGCTTTGGCTGATAGTTTTCAATAATAACTTCGCTATTATTTACCTTCTGTAAGACTGAAGAAGATTCCGTGGAGAATTAGACGTTTTTGTATACAGCAACTGAAGTTTTTTGGAAAGAGTGTCGTCATGACTACTCATCCATGAAAACGAAATGTTAAATTTTTCACTTATGGATGTCTTGTTTCGTAAATCTGATATTGATAAAGACCTTACGGTAATCAACCACATTGTTTTGCTAAGAATTTTATCTATAGGTGTAAGCTTGATTATACAAAATCATTCTTAGAAGTTTTTGAAAGCTAAGTTGAAAGCAACTCTAAGCATAGAATTTTATATTGTCGGTAAAAAGGGTAAACTCGTACAACATTAAAAAAATCAAGTGGGATTCCTTTATTCCTGGATTAGTATAAGTAACTCCTCTTTCTATTCTATCACTAGCATAACTATATAATGTTTCGTGTAACTTATATTCGCAGCCAGTTTTGGCACTTTGTTAACTAAGCTGGCTGTTCTTCCCCCCGAACTCTCCATAGTAGTGCGTACTGCAGTGTTATTGTAATGTTATTATTGTGGGTAATGTTAGTATAAATTGTAAGATATGCCAGTATCTTAAGTAATGTCGATATTGTAAGTGATATTAGTATTGCAAGTATTGTTAGCATTGTAAGTAATGTTAGTATTGTAAACGAATGTTTGCATTGTGGGTAATGTTAGTATTGTAAGCAATGTTAGCATTATAAGTAATGTTAGTATTGTCAGTAATGTAAGTACTGTAAGTAATGTTAGTGTTGTAAGTAATGTTAGTATTGCAAGTAATCACGGTAAGTATGGTAAGTAATGAAAGTATGGTAAGTAATGTTAGTAATCTTAATAAATCTTTCGTTTGGTGACTCAAGCAAATTAAGGCAAGGGCTTCCAGTTATTGACCCGAAAAGTTAGGGGGTAGTCTTTCTTTTGAAGCTTCAGTTGAAGCAGGTCAAAAGGTTGTTAGATTTTGTCAATTTCGCGTGTCGAGAATATGCAAATTAGGTCATGTGACCTCTTAAAGCCGCAAAATCTCTTACATTAAATGGGAACAATTTTTTTTTCATTAAAAGGTGATGTTTGTTCCATGATTTTAGGGCCATTAGGTACATCGTTACTACGCTTGGAAAAGTTTAGATATTTTGAAACAAAAATTTCAAACGACACATCACTTTTATCGGGGGACTGGGTACTAGTAGAAAAAACCGTTTACTTCCAAAATCAATAAAATATTCAACAATTGTCAAGCATAGTTCCTTTGCTGTTGCCATTAGGGCTTGTCTTGTACCGGTTGAGTTGAAACCTTCTTTTAATAAACTGTTCCCATTTTGTTAGCCGTATCAAGTCACGTTACCTAATTTGCATAAGTGCGACAAGTCAAAATGATCACTCAAGGAGAAGTATTTGTCTACCAAAATTTTGTTTTGTTATGAACGACATCTGAGAAGGCAGACCACCCCCTCACCTTTTTGAGGAAAATTAACTGCTGACACATGTCTTAAATTACCTGAGGACGTTTTCGTTGCCGTTGCCGTCCTGGTTGCTTAAGGGTCCCGATTTAATAAGAATTTGGCTGAACGACTATCATCAGTATAGTGACGCTTTGTTCTTTTGTTTGTTTGTTTGTTTGTTTGTCTTGGGCAATGATAAGCCGTGCCTAAGAAATGAATTTCGCCTTCACGTTTAAGTACACTTTCCCCCTGAACCTAAACACATGCATTCAATACTTTCCAACGCTTGAGTAAATATAATATACATTTTAATCATTAAAAAACGACAGCCATCTCATAGCATATATGTCATGGCAAATTTAACTGCTTTTCATGTTATTCGCGGGCTATTACGCTTATGAAAGTCTTTGTATTGCGGCTAGCATTTTTTGCTGAAAGGCAGGCTAACTGTAGACTAATTGTAATCACATGAAGATATGATATTCTCACATGTGAAGATATCATGTTTGATAACATTTCTCTTTTGTGCCATTAACTACACTTAAATTTGTTGGTGTATGATCGAAACATCTTCGGATCTTCTTCAGTCGTCTTCGGCAATCTTCGGAAAATCGTCAAAAACGGCGTCATCAGCATGTCAACATAATAAAAAGAACATTACACGGTGGCGAGAAGATATGAATTTTATGCTCGAGTGGCAAGAACTATATCTCACGAGTGAGCACAGCCAACTATGGCTGAACTGGTCCGCTATGAAAAGAAAAAATTCTGATTGGTCCCCTTAGCGGTCTGAATTTATATCCTTATATGATTATTAACTGAATCATATTTTTGGACTGAAACGAACCATTCTTAATTTCTAGTTCAATGCTGTTTTGATGATCTTCTTTCTCCCTTTTCAGTTTGAGAAAAAAGTGGTATTGAAGTAAGAATACGTCACTCAGAGGAAACACATGGAAATTGACGTCTGCTGGTCAACTTCAACAACTGAGGTGATGATAGTATTACTTCCATCTTCGCCCTTATCAAAGGTTGATATGTAAGAAAAGATGTTATCTTGTGTGAATGTACGGGTCGTTTTCAAAACTAATAGAAGACATAAAAGTTATTTCTGCCAGGGTCAGCGTTGGGTATGACCTTGGCATGTTTCTTTAAGATTTTGGCCTTGCTTAGCCCCAGCTTTTTTATAGAAAGGTCATAACTTACAATATCTAGTAATACCTGCATTAAAATTAGCGGCATTTCAAAAATTACGATTTTCTATGATCAGGAAAGACGCCCGAATTCATCTGTAGCAGGCTTCAGTTTCATCCGTCATCAACTCTTAAGATAAAAACGGAACAAAAACAAGAACAACTTAAACAAAGTTTTCAACACTGATGTACATTTAAGACCATTTAAGGATATGTTATTTGCAGTGCTGGAAAGAGTTTAAGTTTTATTTCCGGATCGTGTTCTTCAATCATAGCCGCGCATTCATTCGGCGGAAAGATCTGCCCCAGTTTAATACTTTCACATGTGATCCACGCCGGGCAAAAACTGAATGCCAACAGATCTTTCTTGAACAATGAAGAATAAAGACTGAGAGACTTGCAGTAAGTAATCAGAAAGGCTATCAAGCTTCACATATAAAAGTGCGAAAATGGGTGTATGAACGTACTTGGAAAAATTGAATACACCGTCGGTTCATAGAGCTGGCCCTTTTCACGTTTTACAATGTCGTGCAGTCATAAAACTATAGAGTTATAAATAACTCTTCGTAAAGATCACAAGAATGAAGCCAAGCCGATAATTAATTATAGAGTCTGTACTCTAGTCTGTGTATAATTTGGAATCGACAATAAAACTGATTCAACACTATACCATGTGGCACATTGGGGGTGGGTGTTCTATAAATTAACAAATTGCGTGCTTGAGTTGAGGTAATCCTTTCAAATAATTCATGTTGGCTACAAACATTGAGAGAAATAGAGTACAATTTTGAAATTCACGCTGTTAGACTACTATATCTCTGAAGTGTTATTAGCCCCGGTGTAAGACTGATAAGTTGACAGATTCGCTTCCCGCTTCCTAAATTAGTTTATTTTCTTTAATATGGTTATTATACCACCAGGGGTTCAATATACATAAAACCGCAAGCGTCAAAACAAAGTGAAGAATGCGATATTAATTAAAAGCGTTCCCTTCTTTAATATGTTCCTGTTAATTGCTCTGTGTATACCTCGTTATTAGTTGGATTTTTGCGGCTTTGTTTTTTAGGTCACCACAAAATCACAGAAGACTTAAATACTTCACGGTGAGCTTTGTCTCCGGGCGTGATAAGTTGCTGACCGCGGCTTACACTGAAGCCAAACGGACTTATTATTCAGTTCATGAACTGATATCCGGACCTATACAGTACTTATTATTCACCACATAAAGATTTCATGACTTTTATGTTTTAGCCAAGATTTACTCCAAGCACAGCAAGATAACATCTGTCAATGTTTGTGTAGGACTCCACCTGAATCTGTCAGCTTGTTTTGAAAAAGTAAAACATAAAGTGATAAATTATTTCCTGTTCGGGATTATTGTTTGCGCGATCGGTATGATAATAAGTCACTTTGTTCATTTCAATGGCCTCCTTATGCTCTAGTAAGGTTCAAGTTGCTCAGATCTCCAATCTTTAAGCACGGGAACCGCTCGGCTGCAAGGAAAGATCGGTCAGTGAAATTTCGTTGTTGAGATTGTAGACCGAAAAAAAATTAGAATTGAGAAAAGAATTTGAACACAGCTGCAAGTCAGCACGTACTACAGACACGTTTGTCGACAGATACGGAAAAACATGAATTTCGGCAAATCTAGTATTTCCAGAGGAATGTTTAAAAAATCACCGTTAATGACTCTTTGGAAAACTCGTTACGAGAAAATAAAGGCGACTTCCTAAGTTGAGTTCCACTACTCTGTACCCATATTCGTAAAATGCCGGAATCAGTGGAACCACGATTTAACGAACCTCTTTGGAACGAAGTCCTCGGTATGACGAACGATATTCCTCGCCCCAGCAATAGTAAAATAAAATACATGGAAAAGAACCTTGATACAACGAAACCTCGTTATAGACGTTATAACGAATATATTTTGCCAGTCTCTTGCCCCTTCGTTTTATCTAGGTTCCACTTTATGTTTTTTTTTTTGTTCCATTAGGCTTATGAGTATTCAGTCCACTGCATTGTTAAGGACGTCTAAAATTTAATCAGCGCAACGTTTTAGAACTTTACGAATTAAAATGGCTAATATACCTCTTGTTTGGAACGAATTCTGTTCTCACTGACTCGTGGTTTAATTAATTAACTTAAGTGAATTTTTTCGTACACGTTTCGTAAGTAGATGTTTGCCGTCGAGGGAGAAAAGGTCAATAGTTACTTTTCCCAATCAGATTAATTTCAAAATACCGCCTCTTCAAAAAAAACACTACGGTTTAGGGTGTCGAGTTAATTACCACATTTATTTCCTTTTTTCTGCACGTCCCAATGCCTGTGGTCCCTGCTTTCACTCGTTTATTGAATCCGCCATTATCTATCGCAAAGGGCAAATCTAAAAATAAAAGAGCACGAACTCGATCCTAAATAGAAAATGTTACAATCTCTTTTTCTTATCAAGGTATGTTTCGTAAGGTATTTTGCAGTTTTTTATAGATGAGCATCTCTAGTCCCCGGTTTCTTTCTAGATAGCCACACCCTACTGACTTTTTCTCCATTATATAAAGTCTAAATGCGAAAAAAATTCAATTTACTTGCTACTAATCGATTTGAGTGTTATTTAATTGACTGATTTTTCAATGTCATCAAGTTAGTCTATGAGCTAATCTTGTTTAAGAAACATATCCGTAGTAAAAGGTGAGCTGTGACGTAAATAGAGATTCCATTTTCCAACGCTGAAGCATTCAAATCATTTATGGAATGATAACAGAATCCAGCCCGACCAACCGAATTTAACGGACCGGCCATGAAACAAATCTCTCAGAAATGCATGCTTGAGTTATTCCAAAATTAGATAACACTTTTATTCTAACTTGTTGACTTCTGGAACACCGTTAGGGGCAAGTATATTTTAATTAGCTGCCATTAATAAATGACTTAATTATTTTGGAGAACAATTGAGAAGCGGCACCGTTTCTATAGTTAAATTACCGCTTTTGTTCTTAAGACAGCGAATAGAATAAGCCTGTCTGTTTTCCCACCTACCCTCCCTACCAAACCTGAATAAATACGACTTTATTCATCAAAGCCTGTAAAGTCAATGTGTATTTCTACAGTATTGTGTCTCGATCGGCTTATTCTTGGTATTCACGTGAGGTCATCATTCTCAAAAATCTAAAACTAAAGAGCTACCAAAGTTATTATCCTCATCAGGCGTAAGAGGCGGCAAATTTATATCTGTTAACAACCTTTCAGCTCAGTAGCTTGCTTCGTTTGAGAACAGGTACATTTTGAATTTCAGAGTTATGGCGGTGCGTGACATAAAGCTATGAACGCGTTTGTCCAAAAAGATATGTTTATATCGTGATTTTTTAGGCTTTTTATTGGGAAAAGTGCTTATTTAAATGTTTGGTTCATCACTTCAGATAATCAATCACCTAGATAGCCAAAGTAAGTTCCAGATGTTCACACTACTTTCCGGCCGCCATGTTGGTGTACCATGGAAGTACACCAACATATGGCGGCTCTACACTGGGGTCTGTAAATTTGTGCAAACTATTACGACCAATATTTAAAGTTTAGGAAAACGTACAGACCTAAAACTCGTGGAAGTGTTCTATTTATCTATCTCCTATAACATCATAATTTCTTGACTTATACAGTGCATGGTTTTCCAATTTCTCTCTTTTTTTTTTTTATTGCGTGACAGTGCAACCCAATAACTGATAATTTCTTTAAATGATAACAATTGTAAACATGCCATTCCGATTGCGCTGATCAATGGTTTTCTCACAAAACCCGGAGCAGAAAAGTTTGGTGTGCTTTCCCAACCTTAATTCAACGTCTGGCGTTACATTTTTGCTAACTGTCAGGATCTTTGATCTTTGAAATCAGTGTATCTTTTCAAACGTATCTTATAATCTTAACGCCTTACCACCAATGGTAGTTTCTATACCAAATGAAATATATGCAAGTAATGTAATTTGCACCAACAATGCAGTGCACACTGTCTTTTTATATCGCTCTGCCTTCAGTCCAAATTCTCTACTTGTTTATGCCGTCGAGACGGGTGATGACGGGTGATAACAGCAGCCCTGTGCTAACGATAGTTACAATAATAATTTCATAATAAGTATATATAATTGCTACACTGCTTAAAGCCAAAACAGAATAACAAATAGCCGAACCAACAACAAAGCAAGAAGTCTGTCAACACTTACTTCATGCAGTCAAAGTAAACATCGATAGCCCACAAAACATTACAGCCGCTACATTAACAAAGATTTCTAATAGTAACAGAGTTTGGTATGTCATTCTGGAGAAATTAGGTATGAAATGTTAAGAGGCTGTAAAATCAAGCCCACGCAAAGATCGGTGGAGGCGAGACAGTGGAAGAGAATTAAGTTTTGACGAGGAATGGAGGAAAGACACCTTCGGAAGAGCGGCAATGATCAGGACATTGCCCAGAATTGCAGTCACTGAAATAAGAATGTTTAACGTTGCCAGAAATATACTTTGACGTATTCCACCAAGCTTTGCTGAGCATAGGTAATCTTTAGTAGACGTATAGACTCTGTCTCCAGTTGATTGGGCCATTTTCATCTCTATCATCAAATTGAAGAAGACACATGTTACTTTAATAGGTTCTTCGAATTCATGATGACCATTGCATCTGTTTGCCCCAAGTAGTGGCAACAGGACTGTATATTGACTTGAACGTGCCTTCGCCTATGGGATATCTAAAATAAAAGTATAAAAAGATATTGAAAGATTTAAATGCGGTATAATCATAACTATAAAAAAATTGACTAGGAACAACACAATTTTCGTTGCACTCCAATGTAAACTACTAATTTTGAACCTTATGGTGTTTCTCGTCTTCTGCACATTTGCAAAAAAATACCCCTATGAGAGAAAGATATTTCCCACGAAGAAAACCAAATTAAAAGACCGTTCCGTGATCTTTTTGTCGAAACAAAAATGCAATATTAAATTATTTGAGGTAAAAACATGATGAAATCATTTAACACATATTTGCTCAGTATTTTAAAAGATAGACAGTTTGAATCTAATTACACATTTGATTGATTGAAAAAAGTGCATGAAGTGTCATGTAGACTAAATGTAGACTAATTTATCAATTAGTTAGCACTCGGTAAACCACTGAGTTTTATATAATAAATCTAATTCCCTAATTCACATTGCTGCATGGATTTAAGAATTTTTGAGTGAAGAAAATATCTTAGTTTTGGTAAAATGGTGGACATTTCTCTTTCCCTGGTTATACTTTTGAGCAAAATCAGCCACTATTTTGCTGGCTTCTTGGCCGAGTTTCAGTGCCAAGGCGTCAACTATGTAGACGGGCACACTGGTTTGATTTGTTTTTAGAGAAAGGCCTGGTAAACTCCTTGAAAAGCCATCTTAGGTCTTGCCGGGGAGTAAACGCAACCGGCTTGCCTTTGTTATGTCGCAAGCTTGAAGTAGAAAATTATTTGGAATATTTCTATTACTCTTTTCTCTTACACAATATAGCTTATTGCACAGAATTTCTAACAGTAAGAGCTATTTGCCTATTTCTTTTCTCCACCTACGTTTTCCTCCTCTCGTCACGATTATATACTACACTACAATGTCATGCAGTTTACAGCCCATCAAGCGTTACAGCGTGATCACTTTTAATCCGGGCTCACCATCAACGATGTCTAACTTCTATGTTGTCAAAAGGTTTTCAAAAAAGTAGACACTGCCAGTCACTGAGCTACAGAGAGAACATGGTAAACAAGGCCATTAATTAGGGTCACGTTGAATTCTCAGCCTTCCCAGTAATTATCTCGCAACATGGAATAATATCAGGAGTGAAAACTATGAAAGTAATACCTGACTAGAACCCTACTAAGAAAACTGTCTGACTTTGTTCTTGCCATCAAATAACTTAAAGGGGCTAGGTCACGCTATTTTAGGTAATTTTGTTTAATTTCGTTAATTATGAGCTCTAAACGTCAAATTAGCAGAGCAAAAGTCTTTCATTTGCAAAATCAAGCCCACATAACAACTGAGAATGATTTTCCAGCTGTCAGTAAATGACATTTTGATATGAACTGATGTAAATTTGAAAAAAGATGGGCCGACGTTTTTCAAATTTACCCAAATGCAATCCATTTTATCCTCTCCAGTATTGTCCATCCATGACCCTTCCTGGCTTTCCTGGGTTTTGTTTGAGATCTTCTATAGTTTTGAGCCGTTTTTGTGATATTTTACTTAATTCTATGACCGTTTGAACAGTGCTGAAATTGCCTAAAATTGCGTGACTAGCCCCTTTAACAGTTTTCATATAAAGTTGTGCTAGGTCGACAAGTTTTACCAAACTCTCACGGGTCAAGAACAAAAACTTCATTGCCATGTTGTATGCAAGGGGGCATAGCTCAATGGTAGAGCATTCGACTGCAGATCGAGAGGTCACCGGTTCAACCCCGGTTGCCCCCTTAAATTGGGTTTTGGTTTATTTTTTCCCCCGGCTTTTTCCTAATTAGAAAAGTGGTTTACGGCCACTGTGTTTGGTAAACCATGGTGTTGTGTTTTGCTCAATAAAAAGAATATGCTCTTTTATCTCACTTAAGCTTCAATGAACTGGAAAACCATTTTCAACTTCATGAATCGGAGTCGGTAATAACCAAACACTTAAGCCAAGCTACAATCAAAGCCTTAATGAACAAAATTTTACAAGGTGTGAGGCTGATCAAGCGTTCTTTTCAATACAAGTGTGACCAAATATTTCGGTTGTGGAAACTAACTTTCACCAGTGTTTGAGAAATCTTAGTCCAGATGGGATGAAATGGTTTCATCATAGAGGAATTAAACAATTAGATTATGAGCTCGAGATTTCTATCGCGTGATAGTTGACGAGGACGCAACCCGAATAAACTATCTGCCGACGCATAGAAATCAAGAGCGAGTAATCTAATTGTTTTAGTATAAATCTACTAGACGTTCAAGACTGTCTAAATCCTCTTCACAGATACCTCGAGAACACAAAGAAGCGGCAGTCATTTTGTTAACAAGGGCACACTGCTACGCTACTCACTATCTATCAGAGAATAGATAGTGAGTAACGTAACCAATCAGAGAACGGCATTCGTGATAGCACGTTAGTAGATTTATACTAAAATGTGATAGACCACAGTTTGTTATTGTGTTATTGATAAACGAGAATAAAATAGAGGCATAAAGAAAATTTGCACTGGCCGGGAATCGAACCCGGGCCTCCCGCGTGGCAGGCGAGAATTCTACCACTGAACCACCAGTGCTTGTCTGAACACCATTTCTTGTGATAAGAGGACTGTTGGTTTGATAACAAACTGAAAACTACTACTACGTAGATAGGAAAAGACCTCTCTGAAGTTAATCCCTGGCCAAACGGACTCGCAAGTTGTCGAAAGTAGCCGCACTTGCAAAGAAACTTGCGTAGGGTGGCCAAACGTACTCGCAAGTTTCCTCGCAAGCATACGCAAGTCGCAAAAAAACCCATTCCAAGGCAGACATATCCTGTATCTCATTGGCTAAACGGTTGCTTTAACAGCGAATGAACGTCACTCAACTTGCGTTGATTTTGTTTTGGTGGCCAAACGGTGAAAAACTTGCGTCGACATGCGTGCAAATTTGATCTCGACCAAAGTGAGCGCAAGTCATAATCGGCAACGCAACTCAACGCAAGCACACGCAAGCCCACGCCAACTAGACGCAAGTTGAAAATTTGGGTCCACTTGCGAGTCCGTTTGGCTAGGACTTTAGAAAAATTATGGCAGTTAAGTTGTTTTGAACGTCGAAGTAATTCACATTTGCACCGTTTTTGGTTGAGTTACTACGCTAAGTGATTGGCTTAAAGAATTCGCGCCACTTTGTCATCCAATTTTTTTGGCAAACTAATTCAGTACGCTGTTTGACTTGTTGACGTTGTGTTTTGCTTAATAAAAGTAATATGCTCTTAATTACACTTAAGTTTCACTGAACTCTTTAACCTTCATGAACTTGACTAGGCAAGAACCAAACACTTAAGGTGGCTTACTACAGTTTGATAGATTATAACAGCCCAACTTCTAACTCTTTTCAAAAATGTTCCATGATGCTTTTCCTTTCTCTATTTACTGTTTACTTAAGGCTTTTACCATTCTAAGTGAAACTTGAACAATTAAACGTCAACAAATGGCAAAAACGAACGGCCGAGTACCTAAGGAGAGACTGGGAACTAGTAGGTTAAATCACTTTTTTCTCAAAATCTACCCTTATGACCCCACCTCAAAATTTCAGGAATTAGCAATTAGCTCTGGTTTAACATTCATGCAAAGTAAAATAAAAATCTGAAAGACAGATTTTTCGCAAACTAAGAAAATGTGAAATCCAAAATAGCTCAAAATCGGTCTTACAGATTTTTTTAAAATTTTGGCTCTAAACGTAATTCACCCCTATAAATCAACTGCGAAAATTTCATCATGGGTTGTATGGTAGGTTTTCGAGCAATTCTCGATCAAATACTGGCTTCTACAACCTTGGACGAGAATTGAATTGCGCACGCCCTTCATTTAAGAGCGCGCTCATGTGACGCCATGAATCGCGTGCGAGAAAGTAAGAGCAAATTAGACGTCTTTTACCGGTTGTTTATCGAGCTTTTTTGTAATATTTTTTTTGGCCCTAGGCTTAAACACATGTTTGAAAGGAGTTTGAAACTATTGCTACGTATACTGAAGTGATTTAACGCCTTTCAAGTGCTGAAGTGATTTTCGTTTCTTCTTAGGGTTGCTTGCGTCATTTTTGCACGCGCGATTGATACTGACCATGATGTCTGGCAGGCAATCATAGCGCGCGCTAGTGAGTCTCAGAATAACTGTAGTAAGCCACAGGTCAATCCTCAGTATTGCACTGCGCATCCTTTCTGCGCATAATTTCACGTGATTAAAAAATGACGGCTTTCTCTTTACAGCTGAACCTCGCCATAGAGGTAAATCGTCATTTTCTCGCAGACGAGTTTGGTGACCTATTATTTTTTTCTTTTGTTTTGAATTGAGTAATAAATTTCTCTGTCTAATATAAATATGGACCAATTCTCAGTATAGAACAAAAAACAATCGTCGGAAACGTGAATCTAGCAAGCAATCGTGACTACAATCATGGTGCTAGTATAAGGATTTATAGATCGTTTTCACTGTCACGTAATAAATAAATAAATCGAAAACCACCCAGTGGAAAAAGCTATGAAATTATGATGTTATAGAAGATAACTAAATAAGCCACTTCTCCAAGTTTTAGGCCTGTGCGTTTCCCCAAACTTCAGATATTCGCAAATATTTACAGAGCCCAGTATGAAAACGCCATGTTGGTGTACCTCCGTGGTACACCAATATGGCGGCCGGTAAATAGTGTAAACATCTGGAACTTACTTTGGCTATCTAGGTGACTGATTATCAGTACTGATCAAACAAGCATTTACATAAGCACTTTTCCTAATGCTCTAACTTCTAAAAAGGCTCAAAATCATGGGATAAGTATATAGTTTTCGACAAACTCGATCATAGCCTTGTGTCACGTATCTCCATCCCCTGAAATTCAAAATGCTCTGGATGCCAAACGAAGCACGCTATTGAGCTGTAAAATTGTAAACAGATAGAAATATACCGCCTCTTATGCCTGATGAGGATGAAAACTTTGGTGGCTCTTTAGTTTTGGATTTTAGAAAGTGATGACGTCACGTGAAAACGATCTACTGGGTGTAAACAAGGTGCTGTTACTCCTAAACCAACGTGGGAACCCCTCATTTTTATTTCAAAATTTAAGTTCCTACAATATAACCAATCAATAGGCAAATTTTCACAAAAATCTCAGTGCGGGTTCTATTTCAGTGGAATGAACTTAAGCCAAGCCATAACTAACTATGGCCAAGCACAATCGAAGCCAGTTAAGATACGAGGCTGATCAAGCAGCTGGGAATGTCTTTCCAAAACCGATATGAACCAGAATTTCGGTTTGTGGGAACCAACTTTCATCAGGGGCTGAGAAAGCCTGGTAAAGATTGAAATGCGACAGACGACACGCTGTTTATGGTAAAGAAATATAAAATAGGGCGTAAAGAAACTTTGCACTGGCCGGGAATCGAACCCGGGCCTCCCGCGTGGCAGGCGAGAATTCTACCACTGAACCACCAGTGCTTGTCTGAGTACAGCCACTTGTGGCGAAGACTCTTCTTTTGATAACAAACTTAAAACTGCAAATACGCAGATAGGAAAAGACCTATAAGTGAAACTGAACCCGCGTCACTTTGTCATCCAATTAGAATTAAAACCAAAACCAATCGCGACTCGCTCGCACACGTTTCCCGCGCTTTGCGTCAGCTACGTATGCATTTATAAAATACTTGAAATATTACGTGCGCTCTCATTGGTCGATAGATGTGTTTAGCCGAGAGCCGTGTGAACACGGTTGTGACGTTTAAGATTTGCGCGCAGTTTTGAGAAATATCTTATAAAAGCAATAAAGAGTTTTTTTTCCGTGTTTACATATAGCTTCATCTAAACACTTGGAAAGAAACGCACTCTATTACTTTTGTAAAATATTTCTAAAAAATACTCGCGAATCTTAGATATAAAATTGCTCTACGTCGACAAGTTTTACCTGTAGTTAAATCTCACGGGCTTAGAATAGGAACATCATTATCTAGTTGTATACAAGGGGGCATGGCTCAGTGGTAGAGCATTCGACTGCAGATCGAGAGGTCACCGGTTCAAACCCGGTTGCCCTGTTTAGTTTGGTCTTATTTTGTCCTTGCTTTTGCCCAATTAGAAAAGTGGTTCCCCCACAATGCGGTCGGCAAACTAATTCAGTACTTCGTTTAACTGGTTGACGTTGTGTTTTGCTTAATAAAAGCAATACGTTCTTTTATCACACTTAGGCTTCACTGAACTGGAAAACCATTTTCAACTTCATGAACTTGAGTAGGCAAGAAACAAACACTTAGGCCAAGCACAATCAAAGCCCTAATGAACAAAATTTTACAAGATGTGAGGCTGATCAAGCAGCTGGGAATGTTTTCTTCTCAACATTTATGTGACCCAAAATTTCGGTTTGTGGAAACTAACTTTCATCAGGGACTAAGAAAGCTTAGTCAAGATTGAAACGCGATAGACCATAGCCTGTTAATGGTAAACGAAAATAAAATAGTGGCATAAAGAAAATTTGCACTGGCCGGGAATCGAACCCGGGCCTCCCGCGTGGCAGGCGAGATTTCTACGACTGAACCACCAGTGCTTGTCTGAGTACACTTACTAGTTACAAGAGAACGGTTGGATTGGTAACAAACTTAAAACTACTAAGACGTCGATATATGTAGGAAAAGTCCTATCTGAAGTTACAGCAATTATAACAGTTAAGTTGTTTTGAGTGGCCATGTAATTCACCTTTGCACTGCTTTTGGTTGTGTTACTACGCTAAGTGATTGGCTTAAAGAATTCGCGCCACTTTGTCATCCAATTAGAAGTAAAACCAAAACCAATCGTGACTCGCTGGCACACGTTTCCTGCGTTTTGCGTCAGCTACACGTGCATTTGTAAAATAACTGAGATATTACGCGCACTCTCATTGGTCGATAGGTATGTTTAGATGAGAGTCCGTAAGCACGGTTGTGGCGTTTAAGATTCTCGCGTATTTTTGAGAAATATTTTATAAAAGCAATACAGCACTTTCTCCGGGTTAACAAAGCCTCGTCTAAAACGAGGGAGGCTAGGACAATTCTCTAAAGTTATACAAATCCTCGACTGCGTCTCGAGTTTGCATTTAACAAATTGAGGTTGGTTTTTCTTGCGTCTGTTTTGTTATTGATCACGAATTTCGTCATAACATTGTCAAAGTAGCTGTGGATCTACTTTGACAATGTTATGGCGAAATTCATGGTCAATAACAGAACAGACGCATTAAAAACTGACATCAGTTTGTTTTTTTACGATATCAAATTGTCAAACTGTCCGCTCTCGTTTGTTGATGCATCGCATAAATTTTAAATTCATGTCTGTCCGCTTATTGACAATAAAAATTAGCCAATGAGCGCCCGAGAATTTCTGCAGTTATCGTTTAAAAAACTTTCTCAAAACCTTCCTCGTGTTTAGATCAGGCTATGTAAGCACGGAAAAAGTGCTCTATTGCTTTTATGAAATATTTCTCCTAAAAACACACAAGTCTTAAAAGGCCCTAGTCAGCCACACCTTTGTTTTTGTTTACATCCGAGAGTTTGGCTATTATATTTCATTCCGAGCATGTCGAGACGAAAGAAATCACTGTGAAACTACTAAAGATAATTGAACATACTTTCAGGAACACAACTTACCGTAAAGTAATAAGATTTCGTTTCACCATGCTTTATCAATAATTTCGATGGTATCGAAAACGGCAGAGGCTGACTAGGGTCCTTTAAGCATAAAATTTTTCTCCGGTCGACAAGTTATACTTGTAGTCAACTCTCACGGGTTAAGAAAAAAAACTTCACCGCCTTGTTGCATACAAGGGGTCATAGCTCAGTGGTAGAGCATTCGACTGCAGATCGACAGGTCACCTGTTCAATCCCGGTTGTTCCCTTCTGTTTTGTTCCACTTTCCACCCTGCTTTTGTCTAATTCGGAACGTGGTTCCCATCCACTTTGGTTAGCAAACTAGTTCAGTTCCCCGTTTAACTTTTTGATGTTGTGATTTGCTTAATATAATAATACGCTTTTCTAACACGCTCTAGGGCTCCATGGACTGGAAAACCATTTTCAACTTTGCGTAGGCAACAACCAAACACTGAAGCCAAGCACAATCGAAGCCTCAGTGAACAAAATTTAAAGAGATGTGAGTCTGATCAAGCAGCTGGGAATGTTTTCTTCAGTCTCAATACCAGTGTGACCTAAAATTTCGCTTTGTGGAAACTAAGTTTCATCAGGGGCTAGCAAAGCTTAGTCAAGAGTGAAATGCGATAAACCACAGGCTGGTAATGGTAAACTAAAATAAAATAGTGGCATTAAGAAAGTCTGCACTGGCAGGGAATCGAACCCGGGCCTCCCACGTGGCAGGCGAGAATTCTACCACTGAACCACCAGTGCTTTTCCGAGAACACCCAATTGAGACAAGAGAGGTCGTGGGTGTTAACAAACTCAAACCTACTAAACGTAGACAGGAAAAGACCCATCTGAATTGACAGCTATTAGAGCAGTTTTAAAGTTGTTTTCACATATATGAAGGTCGAAGTCATTCACATTTGCATGAAAACTAATCGTGACTCGCTCGCATAAGTTTCCCGCACTTTGCGTCAGCTATATATGCATTTATAATTTAACTGAAATATTACGCGCGCTCTCATTGGTTGATAGGTGTGTTTGAATAAGAGTATGTAAGCAATGTTGTGACGTTTTGGATTCGCGCGTCTTTTTGAAAAAGTGATTTATTGCGTTTATGAAATATTTCTCAAAACTACGCGCAAATCTTAAATTTAAAATTGATTTCGGTGGACAAGTTTACTTGTAGTTAACTCTCACTGGCTAAAAAAGTTAATTGCCTTGTTGTATGCAAGGGGGCAAAGCTCAGTGGTAGAGCATTCGACTGCAGATCGAGAGGTCATCGGTTCAATCCCGGTTGTCCCCTTAAGCTTTCTTTCACTTTTCCCCTGCTTTTGTCTAATTTGAAAGGTGGTTCTCGTCCACTGTGATTAGCAAACTAATTCATGATCTGTACCCTGTTTAACTTTTTGATGTTGTGTTTTGCTTAATGAAATAATATGCTTTTCTAACACGCTTATGGCTCCTTGGACTAAAAAACCATTTTCAACTTTGAGTAGGCAACAACCAAACACTGAAGCCAAGCAAAATCGAAGCCTCAGTGAACAAAATTTAAAGAGATGTGAGTCTGATCAAGCAGCTGGGAATGTTTTCTTCATTCTCAATACCAATGTGACCCAAAATTTCGGTTTGTGGAAACCAACTTTCATCAGGGGCTGGGAAAGCTTAGTCAAGATTGAAATGCGATAGACCATAGGCTGTTAATGGTAAACTAAAATAAAATAGTGTCACAAAGAAAGTCTGCACTGGCCGGGAATCGAATCCTGGCCTCCCGCGTGGCAGGCGAGAATTCTACCACTGAACCACCAGTGCTTGTCTGAATAGGCTCACTAGTTACAAGAGGACTCTTGGTTTGGTAACAAACTTAAAACCAATAATGGAGGTTTTGCACGGCAGCCATGTTGCATGGCAGGAACAATAGATTCTTTTTCGTATGGGAAAAAATGTTCTTTCCAACGCAGAACATTTTCATTGTTCCTGCCTGCAACATGGCTGCCGTGCAATACCTCTATACGTAGATATATATAGGAAGAGACTAATCTGAAGTTACACCAATATTGGTGCTGTTAAATTGTTTTCACTTGAGTGTCGATGTAATTCACATTTGCAGTGTTTTTGGTTGCATTACTATCTACTTGCTACACTGAGCGATTGGCTTAAAAACCTCGCGCCACTTTTTCATCCAATCAGAATTAAAACCAAAACCAATCGTAACTCGCTCTAACACGTTTCAAGCGCTTTGCGTCAGCTACATGTGCATTTATAAAATAACTGAGATATTACGCGCGCTCTCATTGGTCGATAAGTGTGTTTAGATGACAGTGAGTAAGCACGGTTGTAGCACTAGTCGGGAATCGAACCCGGGCCTCCCGCGTGGCAGGCGAGAATTCTACCACTGGCCACCAGTGCTACATACTCTACAAAGCGGGAATGTAGGCGAAAGCTTTCGCCTTCAATAGATTTTACAGCGGCCAGGAGCCATCCTGAAAGGGGCTTAATAAAAGGAATCTGCTCTTTTATCACACTTAGGCTTCATTGAACAAGAAAACCTTTTTTTTCCAGGGGCGAAGGGTCCAAATCCGCACGTACGCCCGTGCGTACAACTGAAATCTGGACAAATATTTTTCTTATTCCCTGAAAGTTTTTTTAAAGTTACCATAAAGTCCAGCCGATTTTTAAATTTCAAATTGTTGTCTGTGTGTGTAAGGCTCTCCGGTATGTTTTCATAAAACCCATAAACGTCAAGAAACGTAATAGTAGAGGGAAAACAAAAGCAAAAAATTCTACCCTCTACGGCCCTCACACCTGTAAACGTTGTAAGCCCTATGTTTAGACCATTGTTTTACTCCCTATTTTTGTTGTGGTTTGCCGAAAACTCCGGCTAGGGATGGGTAAAATTAACAACTAACTATGCATTTTCCCTCGCGTTTATTTATTGAAATGTCCCTCCGAAATTGTAGGAAATGCCATTTCCGAGACCTTAGATTTCAATTTTTTTGAGGGAGCCCCCTAGTTACGTTTGAAGCACCATTCTTGTACGTATACCTTCAGAATCTCACGGTACGCCTCTGTTTTCAACTCCATGAACTTGAATAGGCAAGAACCAAACACTATCGAAGCCTTAATGAACAAAATTTTACAAGATGTGAGTCTGATCAAGCAGCTGGGAATGATTTCTTTCGTTTTGAGCAAACCAACTTTCATCAGAGCCTGAGAATGCCTAGTCAAGAGTGAAATGCGATAGACCATAGGCTGTTAATGGTAAACGAAAACAAAACTGAGTGACATTAAGAAAAATTGCATTGGCCAGTAATCGAACCCGGGCCTCCCGCGTGGCAGGCGAGAATTCTACCACTGAACCACCAGTACTTGGCTGTTAACACTCTCTTTAAATAAGAGAAGTTATGATTGTTAACAATTTGAAACCTACCAAACGTAGATAGGAAAAGACTCATCTGAACTGACAGCAATTAGAGCAGTTTGAAAGTTGTTTTCACTTGACGGTCGAAGTAATTCATTTTTGCATCCAATCGTGACTCGCTCGCACAAGCTTCCCGTCGGCTACATATGTATTTATAAATTAACTGAGATATTACACGCTCTCATTGGTAGATAGATGTGTTTGAATGAGAGTTTTTAAGCAATGCTGTGACGTTTTGGATTAATATTCGCGCGTCTTTTTGAAAAAAATGCTTTATTGCTTTTATGAAATATTTTTCTTTTATGAAATTGTTCTCGGTCAACAAGTTTTACCTGCAGTTAACTCTCACGGTTTAAGAAAAGAAATGTTATTACTTTGTTGTATATAAGGGGGCATAGCGCAGTGGTGGAGCATTCGGGTGCAGATCAAGAGGTCACCGGTTCAGTCCCGGTTCCCCCCTTTTATTTTATTTTATTGTATTCTCGGTTTTTACCCAATTAGAAAAATGGTTTCCGTCCACTGTGTTCAACAAACTATTTGCGTGCTTTTCAAATATGCGTGACGTTTTGTTTTGCTTTAATAAAATACGCTTTCTATCATGCGTAGGCTTCACGGAACAGGAAAACCATTTTCAACTTCATGAACTCGAGCAAGCAGCATCCAAAAACTTATAAAGCCAAGCAAAATCGAAGACTGATGAACAAAATTTGAAACGAAGTGAGGCTTATCATGCAACTGGGAATGTTTTGGTTTGTGAAAACCAAGTTTCAACAGGGGCTGGGAAATCTTAGCCAAGATGGAATGAAATGGATAATAGCGATAGACGATAGGCTGTTAGAGGTAAAACTAGTGGCATAAAAATGTTTTGCACTGGCCAGGAATCGAACCCGGGCCTCCCGCGTGGCAGGCGAGAATTCAACCACTGAACCACCAGTGCTACATATTGAATACAGTGGGAACGCAGGCCAACGTTTTCCCCACTCATAGATTTTAGAACGGCGGTTTGAATTTCCAAGACCACTGTGGAAGTTTCTCGAGATCTTTACGATATATTTCACAAAAAATTAACAGATTGAAGGATTTAATGTGTGTGAATCATAAACCTGAAAATACAAACATGTAAGAGAACCACGCAACAAGCTGTCCATATGTGTTAAGCAAAACAAGAATACTGCGGGCAGCCAGCATATAGCAAAACCCTGCCGCAATGGCAAATTCCATTACTAAGCACATTTATAATTTCGATCGTTTTTCACACGTTCTTATCTAGCACTACTCGATAGCATACATGGAATCTTCTGTGACTTGAGCTTTTAAAGGATGTTAATGGTGTTATAGCAAGTAGGAAATGGATTTCATTCAGAGGCCCTAATACGTCCCCTTACCGCCAAAAAAGATGCACCAGCCGGGAATCGAACCTGGGCCTCCTGCGTGGCAGGCGAGAATTCTACCACTGAGCCACCAGTGCTTGTCTGAGCACAATCGCTTGTAACAAGCGGGCTGTTGGTTTGGTAACTATCAACTAACTGAAATCCCGAGCTCATAATCTACTGAATTGTTCGTTATTATACAGTTAGGGGGTATAGCTCAGTAGTGGAGCATTCGACTGCACATCGATAGGTCACCAGTTCGTTCCCGGTTGCCCCCTATTCTCGATCAACAAGGTGTACTTGTAGATAACTCTCACTGGTGAAGAAAAGTTAATCACCCGTTCTTATCTAGCACTAACTCGATAGCTCACATGAAATCTTCTGTGACTTGAGCTTTTAAAGGATGATAGTGTAGTTATTATTATGCTCACCAAACAGCCAACGGGTGTAAAGAAATGTAATATATACTTCTAAAAAGTATTTGTTATCGGACAAGTATTTCGTTGTGCCTCTCCGAAAGTTATAACTTTATAAACTATCCATTTCCTCCAATTAAAAGCTTAAGTAACTTAATTTCTCAACCTTTCAGTTGAGATAGGGACTTCATTTTGGTCTTGGAAAGACCCTCCTAACTTTTATTATTCAGTTAGTAACACTTTGCTTAACACAGTTCCTCATGGCAGGTCAATTTCGCCTTTGATCGACATGGATGACATCATACCATTTCTGAATTATGATTTCAGTGATACTCATAAATGTGGGCAAACAATGATTTTTCATCTCAGTTTCTTGCAAGTAGTAGGTACATGATGAGATTTTACAGTTGTCGCAAAGCTAAAGATTCGTTTACATAGATAAATTTTAAACAATGTTTCAAAGTCGCTAACTTGGTCTCACTTCAACCTAAAAGCCTCAAACTTGGTCAGAAAGCCAATCTCAAACATGATCTTTCATGGTTGTGTCAGTTATCGATCGGTTAAAACTTGAAACTCCTCTCAGTTCTCTGCGCAACTCCAAATTGGCCAATATAGTACGTACTGCACACTAAGCTTTAAGTCTCTGAAACACCGAGGGCAGGTCGCATTTACAACTAAGGCATTGTATAGTTAACATGAGAAACAAGAAAAATGTCTGATCGTGACCTTCACCGCTTGCCTTACTTCCTTCATCTTCCAGCAATATAGAAATGGGTTAAGAGACGAGTTGAACAAAACAAGAGTTACCGCTGCTTCCAAAGAAAGGTCAAGTAACTGTGTGCGCCTTTTCGTGGAGGCGAATATTGTAGCTACGATAGCATATGGAAGATAACAAACCACTAATGTAATTTGTACCCATAATGCACTGGACACCGTTTTTTTTATACCGTTCTATGTTCAGCGAAATTCCATCTCCGTTCGTTTGTCCTTGGTGGACATTATCTTGAACTCGTCCTCGGTGATTACGAAGGGTCAAGTAGATTTTCGTGTAACATAGAGTCGATGTTACTATACAGAATAACATCGCTATGGAAATGATGAAGATGGTAATACGAAAGTTGAAAAAGAATATCGTTGCAACCGTAATGCTAAAAAGCCAAAACAGAGCAACAAAAATCCATGCACGTCTTAAGGTTACCACCTGCCTGTACCTTAGTCCCATTAACAGGGCTAGAAGTCTGTCCACACTTATTGCAGTCAATGTTAACAAAGACACTCCCCCGAACATTGCAGCCAAGCTATTAAAAACATTGAAAATACAGTTCTGAGGTAGGGAATCTTCTGGTGACGCCAAAAAGACGGCAAAGAGAGGCTGTGTGATCATACCCACACAGAGATCGGTGCAGGCAAGACAACCCAATAATAGTTTTGATGGCGGATGAAGGGACGACACCTTTTGAAGAGCAGCAATGACCCAAACATTTCCCAAAAGTGCAATTACAGCTAGAGTACTGTTTAATGCCGAGTGCACAATCTTTTGATGTGTCATGATCACGCAAAGACCTGTCATGCATCCAACATTTTCAGTTACGTTCGCCATATTTTGCTTTTCCTTTGTTGGGAGAATAAAATGTTCCTTTAGTTTGTCGCCCCCTGTTGGAGTGAACACTTTTGTAATAAACGTGCTTCATGCAGAAGATAATAGCACCGGCTTAGTTGTCTTATCTGATAACTAGAAAGTAATAATTAATTTGCAAGGAAATTGCTTTTAGATGACCATACCATATGTACGTGTTTTACAATGTAAACAGATTAATTCCAGTTGGTTTATTTTGTGAAAATTGAATCATGAACTTACATAGTTTTTTAAATGCTATTCGAAAACCAAAAACCAAATTGTTGAACAAGTTATCATGTCGGGAAAATGAGAATGGCGTTTCAGGGTTCCCATAACTTAAAAACCACTGAAGTGCAGAGATAATCTGCCAACATTTGTTAGTTTTCATAATTGCTCCTTTTTTGCTTGTGGGTGACAATTTCCGTTTCAGTAAAAGGAAATGCTTGCCGGTAAAGTAATTCTCAAGTACTTGGCATTACAGGCAAGACAGATAGCACTGATCTAGAACAGATGAAAATAGCAAAAACACAGTTTTTTTGTGTGTGCGCTATACGTGTAATAACCATAAAGCACTCCGACAATTACGGCTTAGTACGCTTTGATATACTTTTAATAACCCAGAGTCAATATTCTAAAACGGAATTATTATATGGCTTTGGCTTGTGGCCGATATAACGCGCGCTCTGATTGGTTAATTGTCACTGAATTGTAGGGCATTATTCTCCCGTAATGCCCCGGGCCGATTACGGATTATGCAAATTAGGAAGAGCCCGGTTCGGAAAATTCAAGCGGATTGAAACGATGAAAGCCGATTAAAAACAGTAAGAGAGGTAAATTTAATTCCGAGTAGCTAAAAGTTTAGGGATTTTTCCTTACTAAAATTCATATAGAAGTCGTTTTTGACTTACCGGTAACCTTGGCGAGCACTAGTGAAAAGCAATCAAAGTTTGCCGTGTTGAGTAAAGCTAAAATCGCTAAATGAAAAACACCATCGGCAGATGTGTCACGTATCCTGAGCAGAAAACCACGAAGAAACTTATAAGTTATCATCTTAGTCACAATAATTACCGAAATATTGAACTCCGTTTCAGTTCTCATCAAATAGATTCCCTCGCTTCAACACAAGAGAGTGAAAATCAGCTTCCAGGATCATCAGATGTCAACAATCGGGCGGTTTCTGTCGGTAGCAGTATTTCTGATACCTGCAGGAAGTTTTAGACGCTCACAAGGCTTGAAAAGTTCATTCCTAAGTCCCAGAATGAAGAAGGCCAAGATATGTTGTCGAAAGCGAATGCGAAGATCGAGTTATTCTGAGCAGTGCATTCTGAAGCATTAGTATTTTGTTTCACCGAAAGGCCGTTGGTTTGCACTATTTTGAAGCACTTTCTGTCTTTTCCATGCGCGTTGACGTTTTGCCACAAAAGTTGGAAAACCTCTCCCATCAAGTTGTGGCACCACGATACTAAAATACCTTTTTGAGGCTGGGACAATCATTTCTCCCGTGAGGAAATGTGCACTTTTAACGGAAGACGTAATACAGTGGTGAAGTTCACTGACTGTGTAGTTTTGCCCTGGGTTTGAGACGATGAATGACTCGGTAAACGCGCGCATCGCCGGATGTAAATTGACGACTTCCGCTCGAATAATTTTTTCTTTCCTTTAATTCATGAGCCATATAATAAACAACTTAATAACCTCGACCGTTCGGTCGTTACGGGAAAATCTCAAACCTCGGCCTACCGTATTGACCTCGCTGTCGCTCGGTCAATACGGCAAGACCTCAGTTTGAGATTTTCCCGTAACGACCTCACTCTCGGTTATTAAGTAGTTATTAATGAAAATTGGAAAATTTTGAAAGTCAGTGCAGTTACTTTTGTGCTTAGGCTTCTCGGTAGATGACTCAGCTTTGGCTAGCTAGTATGATGTACTTGAGCGTCTTTTTAAATAATATTATGTATACATTATCGACGTAGCCTTGCTTTGGTTGTGTTTCGTGCCACAGTATGATTTTATTCGGTTTGAGTGATATAAGGAATATAAGTTATGTTATCAGCCTTCCGCTTCAGCAGATAAAACTAAAATCTACCTTTTTACTCCGGATACCATAGGAAGATGATAAAATAACTGATCAAACTGTATACCCTTGTACTCTGTACAAGGTTCTGCTTCACTCGCACCATTATTTACGTTGTTAGGTACAACTGCTACATACAAGAGATGACGTCTTTAGTTTATATTTTAATTCCCTCACTGTCTTTTTAACCTATATAATCAACACAATTTCGAGAAGGGGGCCATTTCAGCCCATTTCAGCGATTCATAGCTTGATAATAAAACCTTTCATCTACAGAGGATTCAAATACTCAAGTGTGTGGCTCAACAAAGAAAAGATTTTACTCTCCCGACAAGATAATCGGTACCAAATTGAGCTTTCTTCTTTTACGTTTGAATGTTTTTTTTTTTTGACTAGTGCTAATGAAAATCTTGCGAGCTGCAACTCGTGTTGTGTCTAGAAAAAGCACTCAAACTGTGACATTAATTTATTGCAATACAATCTTTTTCATACGGACCAGCACATACTAAATGTACTCAAAATGTTTATACCATGTACGTTTATTACTCATACTTGAATAAATATATAAGCATGTGTTATTTAATTATTTTAATTTATTTTGCAGAAGTCTCCACACAATGGCGTTTTTGCATTTCATTTCCCTGAAATTTTATTGATTACTTTAAACTAATCTTGAAATCTGATTGGTTGTTTTGTTTTACTGTCTCATTCTCATTGGCTGAGAAAAAGATTCGATTTAGAGCAAAAAATAGTGCGATTCGTGAATAAATCACACCACTGAGAGCCAATCAGATTGCAAGGATAACCAGTGATTTCAAAATGGATTTAATAAAAGTCTTCAAAATGAAACATATAGAGGATATTACACGGTGGCGAGAAGATATGAATTTTTGTGTTCGAGTGGCAAGAACAATATCTCACGGGTTAGCGCAGCGAACGAGTTAGATATTGTTCTCGCCACGAGAACATAAAATTCGTGTGTTCGCGCTAACGTGTAATGTTCTTTTTATTATGTAGACATACCGATGACGGCGTTTTTGACGATTTTCCGCAGATTTCCGACCACTTTCCGAAGATTCTCCAAAACTTGTCCGAAAGTCACACGAACGTTGCCGAACATTTTCCGAAAATTTCCAAATATTACAGAAGAGTTAAACGTAAGTTGACATTAAAATGTTCAGACCTTGTAACAAAACCGTATTTTTTTCAGAGTCGGAAGACTGGATTGATGGTAGTGGGAGTGGGCAGAACTCCCCCCCCCCCCCGCCCCCACCCCCCCACAACCCGTCGTTGGTAGAAGTACCTACCACCTGGCCGCACAATAATTCCTTGAGTGTACCATCTTTTCTCAGATTGGATAGGTCTGACTAGCTATTCTTTATCTTTAACAAGCGGCGTTATTTTGGCAAGGCAGAAATTAAAATAACGAGGAAAACAGGAGATCTGCGAGAGAAGACAAAGTCCGAATTTAACTTTTGACTGCTTTTATTAATTATGCCTTTCGGAGTTATCGAGACAGTAAACTTCAGAAAAACCATAACTGCTTGATCGTGTTCTTCATTGCTTGCCTCACATCCCTCATCATCCAGCAGCACAGAAATGGGTTTAGAGATGAGTTGAACATAACGAAAGATATCGCTACTCCCCAGGCAAGGTCAATAAATTTTGCAAGTAATCCAGTTAAAACAAATATAGTTACGGTAAAGTAAGGAAGATAACAAACCATTAATGTTATCTGTACCCACAAAGAAGTGAATACAGTTTTTCTGTATCGCGCTATATTTAGTTTAATTACTCCTCCATTCGATTGTCCTTGGTGAACATGACCTTGTACTTGAGTTTGGTGAAGGCGAAGCTTGAGGTAAATCTTAGTGTAACAAAAGGTTGAGGTTACTATGCATAATAACATTGATATACATATGATAAATAGAGCTGCAGGGATGTTAAAAAGTAGTATTATTGCAAGAGCAGTGCTAGAGAGCCAAATGGCTGAAGCGAGGGTCCGCATTCGCCTCAAAGTTACCACTTGTCTGTATCTTAGTCCTAACAGCAGGGCAAAAAGTCTGTCCAGACTAATTGCAGTCAATGTTAGCAACGACACTCCACAAAATATTGAACCCATGACATTACTAAGGATTACAGAATAGTAACAACGCCTGGAATTTTCTGGGGACAATAAAAAGTTAACGTAGATGGGTTGTGTAATGAGGCCAACACAGAGATCAGTAGTTGCTAGGCAGCCTAACAAAAGTTTTGATGGTGAATGAAGGGACGACACCTTTGGAAGAGCAACAATGATCAGAACATTCCCCAGAAATGCAGTGAAAGCTAGCAAAGCATTTAAAGTTGAAACAATTATGTTTTGATTTGTTCCACTGAAGTGTGGCGTGCAAACTAAGTCTTGAATTGTCGTGTGGTTTCCATCTTCAGTTACGTTTACCATCTTCTGTCTTTCCTTGTCACGGCAACCTTTTTATTCTATGTCATCTTCTGCTCCACAAAGATAATACTAGTTCGTCTAATTCGTAACAATAAGGAGTAATAGTTTGTGAAGAAATTTTGAAAGTAAACCGGTAAAACTGACAAGTTGGTTACAACCTTGAAAATATATACTTTGACTGGGAACTTGAAAGGTTGAAGTTCATAATTATTTCGAATTTTCATTTGGTTGATAACGAAAACCTATTTTCCCATCCGCCGTTGGCTACAAAGAAATTGTTGTAAGTTGTGTTACTAATTTTAACTACAATGAAATATACGAGGGAAAACCGTCATTCGACTCATATAGCTTTTGTTTTGGAGAAGAAAAATATCATGTCTACCACACCTGTTTGTTGGCGTTGATTCCAGAATTTCGTTTTCTGACATAAGCACCTGAATTTGTCTCGTAGAGCATGTGCTGGAGTAACGAGAAGGTTTCTTTTGCAGCTGAGCAAGGTTAAGATAATAAATGTCAGCCGCCGGAAAACATTGGGTCACCAGCAAAATTTATCCCACTTCAATCAATCAACGTTAACGCGTTGTTGTTAAATTAAAAAAAAAAAATTAAATTTTAAAGAAAATTAAAACTGTCAAGACCACTGTTTTAAAAAAGGCCAGTGACATCAGAAATATTCTTTTCGGATGTTTCTTGTTTCTTGTTTCTTGTTTCTTCTAACTTATTATCATAGTCCTAATGAAGCAACATGTTTGTTTAGTCATGAAATTAATTGACCAATATTTTCACGTTTGGATTTTGTCAATAAATCTTTGAAGTTGAAGTGATGTGATTCAATTCGTCGTGACATTCGCCATGCAATTTGCCCTAAATTTTAATTGAATTCTGCATGTAAAATCCTCTCTCATATAATCTAAATATGGCGTTTTATGAAAAAAAAAGCAAACAAACAAACAAACAAACAAAAAAACAAATACCAGTTTATATGGAATGAAAAATAATCCTATAAAGTTTGAGTCTGGTTTACGTGCAATTGAGCCTTGTGAGATAATAAAAGGGCATAAAGGACTAAATATATTAGTGCATGATGGAACTTCAAAGTTGGGAAAACACTTGTTTTCATATTTTCGTTACCCATGTCTCTTTTGTCGGGTGGGTTTCATTTACGTTTATTTGAGGAGGGAAATGAAAAAATTCTATTTGCTTATCACGACAGTGACAACACAAATATTTTTTGGTGGACGTTAACAAATTGATGGTAGTGTCTTTTGAGTCTCTCTCTCATGAGTCAATGTTTAAACGGAATATATCTCATTTTCTTTACAGTAGCCTTCATAAATTGATATTGTTGTCTTCTGCTTTATATCATAGATCCGAAATTTAATCATAATTGACTTAAGTGTCATTGTAAGAGAAAACCGGGCAATACCAAAATATCGAGGTCGGCCGTTTACTTTCATCTTTTTATAGTATAAAAGCTATCCGAAAAGATTAACAACCATGACATTTGCCGAGGTAGGCGTTCGTTTTTCTTCGAGATATCACCACATCATGATTTTGGCTTCTCAAGCGGTCTAAAATGGCCGAAGTTTCGGGAAACTTTAGGTGAACCTAAAAAATACTTCGTACAAATTCCAGAACAGTCTTATTTTCGTGCGATAATGTCGGTTAAAATTGGTATCTACAGACAAATCGCAGTAATTGGTCTCGCAAAGTCCAAATCATTAGTCAGAAACATTTCCCGCCAAATTTTTAGCGAAGAATATCACCTTATGCCGACTCTCTGCGATTGTTATCGATGATTTACTGAAATGATCTGCAATAAATAGTAAGCTGGACTGCAGCATAGAATATTTAAGCTGTGACATCGTTATTAATCTATGTAAATATTCCGATTTGCCTGTAGATACCAATGTTAACTAAACTGGATATTGGTAGCAGTGCAAAAGACTATCACAGAAATGTCTTTCTGGGGAAATAAACTGCCGCACTTTTGATAAACGACTCGCTGAAAATGGCTAAAATTTGGGTCATGCTCATTAACGACTCGGCCGCGATATTTGGCACCTCGTGAACACCATAAAATTAAAGCGAAAGACCTCTAATATTTCTCAATCAACTAACACGGGAACAAATATTATCCCAAGAAAATAAGAGTTTCTGGAATTTGTACGAAGTATTTTTTAAGCTCACCTAAAGTTACCCGAAGCTTCGGCCGTTTTAGACCGCTTGAGAGGTCAAAATCATGATGTGGTGATATCTCGAAGAAAAACGAACGCCTACCTCGGCAAATGTCGTGGTTGTTGATCTTTTCGGATAGCTTTCATGCTGTGAGAAGATGAAGGTAGATGGTCGACCGCGATCTTTTGGTACTGCCCGGTTTACTCTGACAATGACAGTTAATATGTAATGTTGAATGATTTCGTACCCTTCAGGCAACATCAGCGTTTTACGGTCGCTCTCTCGGATCCAATTCCCGAAGTTCGTCCACCAGAAGCCGCCGGTGTGTTCGGGAGGAGTAGCGCGAACTTATCTTTCCAAACAGCGGTTGATAATGGAGTATACGAAGCTCATTGATCTTTCTAATGATGCAGAGACGAATCTTAAAGGTCGAATTTGTGTTTACACGGGTAATTTTGTTATGTAGATAATCATTTTCTTTATTACCAGAATGTGATATAATCAAGGACTTGACCCCTTTCACTATATCAAGCCTGATGCAGCCACACTTTGACTATTGCAAAATTGTTTTGGGAACCTGAGGATAACTTTAAGATAAGATACAAGATACAAAGATACAAATTAGAGCAGCCCGTGTTTTGACCTAGACTCAAGCTGTGACCTGTTCAAATTTCTCACGTAGAAGAATTTAGCATGTCAGCGGCCAATTCAAAGAGCTGCAGTGGTTTACAATTCCAGAATATCTCAGTTGTAAATTCGAAAGGCGATAAACCATATATAACCAAAGGGACTCTGAGAATAAACCCAATGTTCCATTGCCGCGCAAAAAAATAGCTTTAGCTATTGTGGCGCCATTCTTTGGAATAGTCTTCCTTGTGACTTAGGCACTTTAAACTCGTACTCAAAGGAGAAGAATAAGACACGCGGGCATTCGTGGAAAACAACTTTTTATTTAATTAATTTCATTATATTCCATGTTTCTTATAATAGGCGTCAAAAATTCACCACAGATGACTTATACCCAATAAAATTAAAATCGAAGTCAAATTTTGAGGTACTCGAGGTTGTTAAGTACATGAAATGTTACTTATCAGAGACTTGTCACCATCTCTCAATGTCCAAACAGACTCAATCCAGGCAAAACTATTTGGGTGACATTGCATATTAATTAAATATTTATCATGTTAATCTTTTTCTTAACAGTTTATTTCATATCTTTTTGAACTTGGAATTAGTGTCATGTCGACTTGGAAACGTCGTTCGCTTTTACCGTTTAGTTTTACTTGCCTCGAGTTTTTGTTTCAAGAAAATTGTAAAATTGGTAAAAAATGTCTGCTAAAATGCAGTTACTATGGAAGCATAAGTCTCGGATCCCTGTGGAGGGGGACTCTCATATGAAGAGGTCGGGGATGCCCGTCGTCTCACTTAGGTGTGTAAATCAAGGATTCCGGTGTCAGTTAAGGTGTTCATGACGAAATACCATTATTTTAGCTGTTAAGTATGTTTTAGGGTGAAATCGAAGAAATAATAGCAAAAACACCGCTCTTATTACGGTGTTTAGGTTCGATTTCCATCGGTCTCTCAAGTTCAGTCTACTAGAGCGGACTTTTTTCCAGAACAGCGACTGGTAATCGAGCTTATTGCGTTTTAAGTGGTATCTTTAGGGGTCTTTTAGGGGTAAAGTAAAGTTTGAACCACACCCGTATTGGTCTCCTTTATGGGTTTAATTCAACTTTCCGACGAACATGTCCGACCTTTTTATATAGGAGTCCTTCCCTTCCGGTCTCGGGTCCCTCTCCCGATTCTGAATAGGGTTAACCAAGTCATTGCTTTCCTATACACAAAAACAAAGCCTAATCTGCCGTTTAGTTACACGAGTTTCACGTTCAACGAGGCAGCTACGTCGAGAAATAAGAAAACCGTCTGAACGTGTCCATCACTGCTTGTCTTATTTCCTTTATCTTCCAGCAGTAGAGGAGTGGGTTTAAGGTCGAGTTTAGCATAAACAGAGATAGTGTTAATTCCCATGCAAGATCAAGAAATTGCGTTCTTGATCCATTGAGGATAAAAATAGCCGCGATGTCATAGGGAAGATAACAGACAACTAATGTTATCTGTATCCACAATGCACTGGGCACTGTCTTTCTGTATTGAGTTATATTCAGTGACATTCCTCTTCCGTTTCGTTGTCCTTGGTGAGCATACCCTTGCACTTGAGCTTGATGCTTGCGAAGCGTCAGATATATTCTTGTGGAAGAGAAGATCGAGGTAACTATGCATAGTATTGTCGCTGAAATGTGATCGATAGTCTTATTCGCGCGTCGTAACTGGATGTCAATGTAGTGCCGATGCTGATAAACCAGCTAATAACAACATAACTCTGCACACGCCTTAATGTCACCACGTGTCTGTATCTTAGCCCCAACAACAAGGCGAGAAGTCTGTCCACACTTATTGCAGTTAGCGTTGACGCAGATACTCCGCCAAGAATTACGCTTAATCTATCAAAGAGGACTGAAAGATAATAACAAAGCATGGAGTGTTCTGGAGACATTATATAAGCGACAAAAAGAGGCTGTGTAATGAGACCCACGCAGAGATCGGTGCTTGCAAGACAACCTAACAAGAGCTTTGATGGTGAACGAAGAGATGACACCTTTTCAAGTACAATAATGATCAAAATATTTCCAAGAAATATAGTGATAGATAGAGTGATGTTCACTGCTGAAATAAATAGTTTTTGATATGCTGCATAAGAACCGGTGCAAAATAGGCTTTGGGTTCCTATACGGTTTCTATCTTCTGTTAAGCGCGCCATGTTTTTGTCCTTTCCAGCTGGTTATTAGAGACGTAAATGTTCCTTTTGTTTGTTATCCCAGGAGTCTTTTTGGGTTCATGGCTTGCCAAGGAGACTTCTTTTTTCAACACTCGCCTGTTCCCTTATCCAGGGGATCGTAACGTAGGTCCAGTCCTTTTTCTGATGGGAAGAAAGTAGTAAATGGCAAGGAATTGATTTTGTTCTGAAAAACAAACCTTAAGTAAACAGATAATCCCAAAACATGATGAACTTAATTTGTTTTGCCTAACAACACGAAGAAATAAATCATAAACTGCTTTGTCATTCTTACCGGCGCCATTTTATCTTTGCACCATTGAGTACAAACAACAAGTAACGCCTTACTTTTTAGAAACATCCAAATATCGGATAAAGACAACAGCAATCGTAGCTCATATGGCCCCAGACGTATGAGATCGCGTATTTGAGACACTTGCTTTTTGGCATTTAACCTTTTTCGGCGTCGATTTTTTGACGGAAAGGTCATCACAAAGAGCACGAGTTGCAGTCGAGGCGAAGATTTATTTTGCAATTAAGAGTAAGAAATGTTTTCTTGTAGCAGACAGCTGCCGGAAAACGCAGTCTAATTAAATACGTAAAGTATGACTCCACCAGATCAACCTAACAAAGTCAACCTAACAAACATCATAAAGGCAATCAAATTTAAATTAAAAACAAATTGTTTTTAAAGCTAAGGTGAATGATATCTTCAGGTATTATCTTGCAATCAGAAATATGGGATTGTGACAAAAAATGATTATTTAAGGTTAAAAATAAATTAAATCGATTTTAAGGCTCTTTTAAATTCAAAAACAAGTACAGGACATCGACATTTCTTGTTTATTGCCTGTGGGTTTCTTTTGTTTTTTTTTTTTTTCTGTAATTAAACACGCACGTCCCAAAACGTATGTATTTGATTGCAGCGGTTGTGTTGAGAACGACAAAGTTAATAAATTGATTTCAGTCATTTCTTTCGGATTTAAAAGTAATATATCTTTCATATTATATGCTGCCGGGCTTGAGTGTTTACTGTAAAAAGCGGTGCCGAATTCCGAATCGTGATCAGCAAGCAAATTATATTACAATTACCCACCTTTCTGTTTTGCCTTGTTCTCGAGCATTTTTCCCATGATTTTAATCAAGTTCAGCCCAGTTTGAAAATATAACCTCACACGACTACCACGCCTGGTTTTGGGCACCAAACTTGCTTTAAACTCGTCTCATTAAATCATCTTAAAAAAGGATCTGTCGTCGTCAAACGCACGGGAAATTACTTTTTGCAGCGATGAGCTGCCGGAAAACTCTGCCAAATAGTAAAACGTCATCCTGAGATAAGTAAACGTCATAGATCACACCATGTAAACATGGTGGTATTAAAATTAAACTAAATTTGAAAAGAGCAGAACAAAAAGCAGAGCAAATTTCTATTTGCTTAATTTGACGTCTGATTCAAACTTACATTGTACATGTAGCATGAAATCATATTCGATTTGTGTTTCATTCAAGTGCTTTTGCTGTTGCACTTCCATTGTACAAGAGGGTGGTTGGATTCCCTACCACTTCTCTTACTGTTTTCGTACCGTTGCGCTCTTTTGAAAAGGTTTTACTTTTAATGGATAGCTTTTTATGTCGTTGACAAGATGATGTTAATATTTCAGAAATAGAAAACATGTACTATGTTTCTATCGAGTTATAGAAACACGAGTGGAACTTTGGGAGAACGAGAAATGCTGTTCCGCAGCTTTTTCGACTTCCTTCAAACTTTCATGAGTGTTTCTGTAACTCGATAGAAATACGGAGAACATGTTTTCTATTTCTTTTAGAAAACACCGCGACGACAAAAAGGATAACAGCTTGTTAACTTTGACTATCATAGTGTAAATTCTCTTTGCTCGGGCCATCATTACGTCAACAGCTTGTGCTAGTTCTGTGTTTCCATCGAGTTATAGAAACACGATTTTTAACTAATCAGCGCCCGTATTTTCTTAGGACTGTTTTCTAAAATAGGATACAAATGCAAAAACCTCTGAGGGGGGGGGGGGGGGGCAGTGAAGTCGTTCAACATGGCTGACTATTTTAGATCTTTAATTTTTTCTAAAGTGCAGTTTTGGCTTGTCAAAAAAAACAATAGCTATTCAATTTGACAGGATAGAAAACAGAAAAAAATAGGTGTATCGTGTTCTCTTTTTTCAACTTGAAAACATTGATTCTGTCTTAGCGGATATCAACCCCTAAACCATACCTTACTTGTCGTTACGTTTAATATCTAATCTATCTAGAAGCCGCTTATCATGGAATTTTCTGGGCAGGTGCCCAGAAAAATCATCTTAGCTAAATTTAAAAAATAAACACCCGCTGTACATATGTAAGTGGTTCGGCGTTTGGGACAATTAATTTGAGAGCTAAATTAGCTTTCACCTTTTAAGCCTTCACCCCTTGCTTAATTTCTCTCACTTTCCAACAATACAGAAATGGATTCAGAGTTGAATTAATATAGTACAAAAAAAAAAAAAAAAAAATGAGAGGTTAAAGAGGGAACGATAGTTCTACATAGCTAGCTTCTTTCCGTAATGCTAGTTTAAAATGGTAACAAATGAATTCATCACTTTTAAACTTTATTAAAAGTTGAACTTATCTCAAAAGTCTAAATCTTGCGAAATCCAACATGGCGGACTTCATGATGTCTTGTGACGTCATATGAAGTCTAAACCTATAAAGAGGGGGTGAATAGGTTTTCGGATCGACGGATTTGCCCTTAAAAAGCGCAGGGATCGTGGATTTTTGCGGTAAATCGAGCGGATTCGCGGATTTTGAAAACACAGTGGATCGTGGATCAGCTATGAATTTTGGCGCGGATTCCGGATTGTGACTGTCTTGATGTTCCCAAACGAAATTTTGGATCATAGAACTTTCTTCAGCCTTGGTCGGTATCAGTTCATGAGTTCATCTAAATTATTTCTTTTTTCGAACAAAGCTCATTTAAATTCAGGTGTGATACTGTTATTGGAATTGTACTGTGTTATAGTCATCAAGCATGTTGCCTTCTTTACTATTTGTGCGAAATTAACAATGTTATTCACATTTAGCAGTTTACCTTTGAACTTTTACACTTCTGTTTCTGGGTGTGGTTTTGGTTTCGGATTTGAACAAAAAAATTGGCGGATCGACGGATTTGCGGAAAAAAGGCACGGATCGGCGGATTTGCATGCCCCTATTCACCCCCCTCAATAAAAAACATAAATATTGTTGATACAGTTTACCTTATGTAAGCTCTCCTGATTATTTACGGTTTCGCAATTACTTATAAAAAAATATTGCTTTTGTTGCGTTACTTCCTTTAATTTGTTGTCAATCTTTTACTATTTTTAGCACCCTTGCAACATACCCAATGGTCCACACGAGGATTACCCCGATACTTTTATACGGTATGTAGATCGAGTAGTGAATACTTTTCTGGTGAATGCTTTGTTGGCATTAGTTAGGTGTCCAGACTAAAAGAGTCAAGACACACGAACATTGATTGTAGCTTCCTTCCATCCATCCATCCATCCATCCATAAACTTTTCTGACAAAAGGGTTAATGAAATTGGTAACTTTCATCTTTTCCAAATCTTCTGACAAATTCCAATTATATATGCTTGTATATTCAGTGCAAGCAAATTTTTAGTTATTTGAAGAAGGCTGGGAGGCGATTATTCCTCAGTTTTGATGGATATCTTGCTTTCATTGGACACATGATTCGGTCAAGGAACAGCACAAGCGTCTGACCGTTCCCATTACTGCTTGTCTTAAATGCCTTATCTTCCAGTAATACAGAAATGGGTTAAGAGTTGAATTCAAGAAAAGCAGAGTCAATGTCGAATCCCAGGCGAGGTCAAAAATCGGTGAACGTAATCCAGTATGAGCAAATATAGATACGATACCATATGGAATATAACAAACCAGTAATGTCATTTGTACCCACAATGCACTGGACACTGTCTTTCTATACCGCGCTATATTCATTGAAGGTCGTCCTCCGTTTGGTTGTTGGTGAGCTTCTTCTTGTACTCTTGCTCGATGATGACTAATTGTGACATATATTTTGATGTAACAGAACGTTGAGGTAACTATGCATAATAACATGTTTATGTAACTGATACGTATAGTGATATCGTGGTAAAAAACTAGTATTATTGCTAAAGCAAAGCTACTAAGCCAAACAATGACCACTAGGAACCTTACTCGCCTCAAAGTTACCACGTGTCTGTATCTTAAGCCCAACAACAGTGCAAGAAGTCTGTCCACACTTATTCCAGTCAGTGTTAACAAAGATACTCCGCAAAAAGTCACGGCTATTTCATTACTTAGGCCTGCAGAATAATAACAATGTTTGGAATGCTCTTGGGACAATAGAAAGCTAGCGTAGAGAGGCTGGGCAATGAGGCCAACGCAGAGGTCGGTGACTGCAAGACAGGTTAAGAGAAGTCTTGATGGCGGATGAAAGGACCGCACCTTTTGAAAAGCAATAATCATCAGAACATTGCCCAAAAATGCAGTCATAGATAGAAAGCCATTTATTGCTGAAATGACTATCTTTTGATGTGCTCCATAAAGACCTGTCGTGCAGTTTAAATCCTGAATTCTAGTGTGGCTCCCATAATCAGATAAGTTGGCCATTTTCGTGTTCTTTTCCCATCTGTGGTTAGAATCGTTAATTTACGTTGTCATCTCTTCGTCTTCTGTGCAGTTCAGCACTTAGCAAAGCATGTTCAACAGACAGAATGTTCTTTTAAGGTTTCAACTGATGATCACAAGTACTTGTTCAGTAATCGTTTCTGATGGTTGAAAAATATTAGTTTGTAAGGAAATTGCTTATGATACACGTATGAAAATAAAACCTAATGTTCCATCTGTGGCTGTCACAGGGATTAAGAGGCCCTGCGCCTAAACGACCGATGATTTCCGGCTAAAAAATAAAATCGGCCGATTTTTATCTCCCAAGTAGAGGTTACCGAATACTTTTTAAAAATGAATTTCTTTTGTTTCAGTTTCGCTTTAAACCAAAAGTATCGAGCCGCAAACTTTTTCCGTCTGATAGCAGCAAAATCAGGCCGAAAATAAGGCCCCCTAAAAAACTGTTCAGAAATTACTATTGCAACGCAAAATAATGAGAAAACTACACAGTGTTGAAGAAAAAGGCCTTTTAATGCAATATCATTCGATAAACATCAGAAAACTGCCGAAGCGAATAAAAAATAAAGTTTCAAATATTGCATACTAAATTAGATGGAACGTTGGAGCTGATTTAAAAATAATTATTTCTCAAAAGATCAACGCTTTTGAAAGCAATCACAGTGATGAATCAGACATTGGAGGGATATACATCACGTTTCTGAAGAAATATTTTTCGGCCAAAGTATATTGACCTTGTATAAAGCGTTCAAAGTTACCGTGTTTACCGTAATCCTGCTACTTCGTCGAAACACTTCTCTTTTGCCAATACGGCCGTGGATAGCGTGTTAAACGCCACTTTAAACCTTGCTAGGCATTCCAAGACCATCCTAAGTAGAAGGACGTAGAATTGAAAGAGAAAGGAAGATGAAAAATTCGCAGAAAAAGAAAATAACTCGAAATTACCATCTGCTAACGAAAGTTGAATCTGGAAAATGTCGTCACGTGACAGCGGCCATTGACGTCATTTGTCTACATAGCGGCGGAATCCAAACGAATGCACAAATAGGAAAACAATTTTTCCCGGCCAGAAAACGTTTAGTGGAACAATGTTATGTTATTTTTCACAAATGATGGTCACTCAAAAAGAAAAACTTCCCCAACCGCCACACCGTTTTGGCCGCAGCGTGATCTGAGTTATGGGGTCACGACTAGATCCGTAGCCGCTGACCGCCCGAAGGACATTGCAGACTCGTTTTCCCACGCTCTTGCGACTTGACGTGACAAATGACGTCAATGGCCGCTGTCACGCGACGGCGTTTTCCAGATTCAACTTTCGTTAGCAGATGGTAATTTCGAGTTATTTTCTTTTTCTGCGTATTTTTCATCTTTCTTTCTCTTTTAATTCTACGTCCTTCTACTCATGGTCTTGGAATGCCTAGCAAGGTTTAAAGTGGCGTTTACCACGCTATCCACGGCCGTACTGGCAAAAGAGAAGTGTTTCGCCGAAGTAGCAGGATAACGGTAAACACGGTAACTTTGAACGCTTTGTATATTCGGTAACCTCTACTTGGGAGATAAAAATCGGCCGATTTTATTTTTTAGCCGGAAATCATAGGTCGTTTCTTAGGCGCAGGGCCTCTTAATTGCCACCGCAGACACACCCATGGTCTCATATCAGATTTCAATATAACAGCCTTGCATGTGACCATGATATTATTTTTCATCGCCAGTGTAACTCTACTAGCAAGACGTGTGAATAAGCTATTTCTGAGCTACCTTGTGCCTCGGTTTCAAAACGGTTCCTCGTTCAAAACCTTTCATATGGAAAGGAGTTTGATTTACATGAAAAGGAACCTGTAGGCGGAACACATTTTAATGTTAACGGTTTAGCACGGAAACTCGTTTTGACACAGAGGCAAAAGCCAACTCGGAAATGGCCAATTTACAGAAACCAGTACTGGCAAGGCTTCATATTTGAAATTCCTTTCCCCGGAATCATTAAATAAAATGTAACTCCAAAGTTTTTATGTGGAAGTTTGATTCGACTGTTAAATGCATATAAACTTTCAGCGAACAAGAGTATATCTTCTTTCTTACCATTCGCTACAAACAATGTAACTCATGATGTTTTACTATTATATGTGAATACATGTGTGGGCAATGACAATTGAAGGTCTTATATAGCCTCTTTGCAAAGTTACCTCACAAAATTGCCACGGCTGCGTTTTCGTGTCGATCCTGATCTTACCTGAAATTACATTTCCTAATCATCTGAATTTATGCCCCATAGACCTATGTCGTATAATTACAAGTAAAATTTATTTCGTAGCTGAGAAAGATTGAAAGTTCATGCAGCTGTCAAAGGCATCTGTCGAGTGTGAACAAAAGTAAACATCATGCTCGAGATCAATAAATGTAAACACGGTGAAATTAAAATTAAAAAAATACAAACAGTTTGTGTCAAAACTAAGCAGCATCTGGCTGTCCCGTATGTTCATTCAAAGAACATAAAAGATTAAATGCATTGGCTAGCTGTGTGTAAAAGGTTTGAATAAAGCGTCAAACATGCAGTTTTTCATTCGATGCTAAAATTCGATTAACCCTATATTTTGTTCAATAAGTCTTTGAAATCAACTGTCGTTTTGAATTCTGAACTTAGATTTTAATTAAATTTGATTGTTCTGGAAATTAATGTTTAACAAAAAAAAACTAGTTTTGCTATACAATTTCAACGTAATATGAAATATGAATTTGTCAAACAATATTTTGGTGGTGACAACAGCAGTGAACGACGATAACATTGATATCAAGCATCTTGTGTATTTTCCGTCTATGACAAAATTTATGACTCATGCGTTAAGTAGAACACACGAACTGAAATGAACACGAACACAATGTTTTGTTTGATTTTTCCCTCGCTCCCGAGAAAAACAACCTCTTGAAATTTTTACTGGGTTCGTGCAATAATTCAGATAAAAGTCTGGAAGGAGAATTTCCGTAATATCGACTCCGAATCCTGGAAAGTCCGCTAGAAGTCCGCGATCTGCTCTGGTGATAAGTAATTAGAGTCTACCAGAAAGATTTAAACTGAATGAAAATCATCACTGAACAGTTCATTGGAAATCTTGGTCTTCTCATGTAATATCAATTTTGAAAACAAATGTAAAATTTTGCTAGAGTAAAATTCCTATTTGACTAACAAACAATTGGTTAAAACTGAGACCTTATTTAAATATCAGTATCTCCAAAACAAGTTTAAAAAAATCGGAAGCCTTGTTCTACCTTAGTCTTTCCGTGCTCGTTCTTTCATGTCTTAGTGGAATGAAATGGATTTGACCAATTTTAGTTACTGTAGTTTCGGTGCGTTGCTAATATTTCGAAGCAAGAACCTCAAGCATCAATCGCTCTTCGTTGTCCCGCGCTTCTATCGCTTCTCTGAAGCTGACCTATTTCCGAGATGGCGACAAACTGTTCTTCCCTTTTGCAGACGGAAGAGGATCACTGACCTGGTCACGAAGCAAGAGACTACTACACAGCTACCACAGTTAACGCTTTTGAACTGGAAGAAGAACGCCAAACACATAAGATGTCACGCTAAATCGCTTTAATCAAACCGACAGAAATCGCCGCCAAAGTGTACCGCCAAGCTTGTGATTGTGTTTTTTCTCCTGGACAGTATGCAATTGCCAAGAGCTAAAGCAAGGAAATTTCAATAGAAGCTTGTTACATCAAGTCTCTTCTTTGTTACATGTTACGTTCAAAGAAGTCTTTCCGTTTGAGAAAACAAACTATAGACCGTTGTGTGGGCATTGCAATTAATACTTATCTAGGGCAGCCTTCTGGAAAACACGTAAAGCTCATTACCATGTGCATAGGGAGTGTTGGAAAATCAAAGAGGAAGCTAAGCATTTGGAACATGAGACAAAGACACTTAATATGATCTATAATCTCAGGCATGGGGTTTGTAGTGAAGGTTTAGCCGTGCAGTTTGTAGCCGGCGCGAAGAACGAATAGATAAAAAGGCGAGGAGGTTTCGTTCGCCCCCACAAACCGAGAGCTAAGACCAGGCTAGATCATGATAAATATAGCTGCATGATAAATATAGCTGCAAGTTCGTCAAAAAGTGGTATTATAGTAAGGACAGTGCTAGAAAGCCAAAAGATAACAACGAGGGTCCATATTCGCCTCAAAGCTACGACTTGTCTGTATCTTAGTCCCAACATCAGGGCGAGAAGTCTGTCCAGAGTGACCAAGAAAATTGTGTTCTATGACTTATTTCAACTACAATGAAATATACGAAGAGAGACCGACATTCGAAGTTTATGTAAGTTTTGTTTTAGGAAAAAAATTACCATAGCTACCACACCTGTTTTTTGGCGTCAATTCCAAAATTTGTTTTTCTGATATAAGCTTCTAAATTTGTTTCGCAGAAAATATGCTGGAGTAACGAGAGGATTTCTTTTGCAGCTGAGCAAGGTTGAACATTTGTCAGCCGCCGGAAAACATTTTGTCATCAACAAAATTTGTCCAACTTCAATCAATCAACGTTATTATTCAAACAAACTACATGTAAACACGGGTAAATTAAAAGTAAAATAAAATTAAAACAGTTAAGACTTTGTCAATAAATCTTTGGATGTAAAGTGATATGGTTCAATTTGCCATGACATTCGCCATTAGACTGTAATTTAATTTTACAGGTCAATCCTTTCCTATTTTATAAAAAAATGGCAGTCTATCAAAAAAATTCGAATTTATATGGAAAGAAAAAGAATCCTATAATCTTTGAGTCTAGTCCACTTGCAATTGATTCTGGTGCGATGAATGGCATTAAAGACTAATATTTTAGTACATATGGACTCTTCATAATTAGGAAACAGCTTCTTTGCATTTTCTTCTTTTTTTTTTCACCAGTACTGTCTCTTTTGTCACATGAGTTTTAAAATGTAAAACTTCTATTTCCTTATCATGACACTGATGACACACAAATTGTTTTCGATGAAAGTTAATAAATTGATGGTAGCGTTGTATGAGTTTCTCCTCTACGATGTTTTAACTTAATTGAATATATATACGGCGACCTTCATACACGAATATCTTTCTGAACCCTATCGCTAAATTTCGTTGTGTGAGGAACGTTAACTAGAAATGATTTAATATATAGTGTTAAAATATAGAATGATTTTATACTCCTCAGCCAATGATAGGCGTTTCACTAGACTTGCCACAAGTCAACCTTTTCTTAATCCTTGACTGATTTATCTCCCTCGAGCGAATTCGAGCGACGAGGTCGCGAGGGCGAACGCGAGTGACCTAAGTCGTGAGAGGTCGACTTGCTTCACTTGCAGGAATGTGAATCAGAGTGTAAATTTTTGGCGCGAAAAACATGTTTGACATTTTTCACTTTTCAAGTGCTCTGCGCGCGATCATCGCGAAAGCAGAACTGAAATGATTTTAATCAAAGCGTTTACGAGTACTGTTCCCTAACTCAAATGAATTTATTTGAGTGCAGTGTAATATGTAGCCAGCAGACAAATGGCAAAAGCTGTTCCATTGACTAACGCCTCCTGAAAAGACACAACCGCGTTTAAACCGATCGGGAATTATTTGTTTTAGTCTAGATTAACCTGCGATCGACCAGAGAGCTGCCTGACAAGTGCTCTAAAATTATGTAGATCTAGTTTGTGCCGACAATAATCCGAATTAACTAAAGCAGACGGAATTAGCCGGGGAGAAGTTTAATTCTGTAAAACTCTCTTGATCAAACAACGTTGATAATCGAAGTCGCAACGAACGAAAGAGAATCAAAGCGCTGCTCCCAAAAGGTCCTTTATCGATCGACGACTGCTTTCACCACGGTAAAGTCGGTAAAACAGCCGATGCAAATTTGCTGCGATGCCTTTTCTTTGTAGAGCAGAAACTTGGTCATTTATTAAATCAACTTAAATTGCAACAATTACACAAACTGCAGGAACGACTCTGTTCTTCGTCGGCAGGTCCAAACTTAATTCGCTCAAACGATCCGGATCACGCAGGAGCTCAGATCGCGCCTCCCTAAGTAAACATACAGGGAATAGTCGGATAAATAGCCTTCCACTGCTTTTCCCTGTCCTTCTTTCAAAGACTTGAAATTAACTTGGATAGACCATATTTAATTGCTTCCATAAAATTCACATCCTTAAGTATATCCGAGAACAAAAGCTAAATGAAAAATATTTTTAATATACTTGAACTCAGTAGATATTTGCTCTGCGAGTTGTGTCGTTGATCGCGCGCGACGTTATGACGGATAGTCAGTACTTGTTTGTTCATTGGTTAATGTGTATTTACGTCACCGGTGGAAAAATCCACCGGTAAAATATGGCGCGCTGCAAGTGGGAAAAGTCCAACGGCGAAACCAACAGGCCAGGCCAAAATTATTGGAAAGGACTTTTAGAAAGTCTAACGTTTCACGTGCAGGGCAAAGATCATTTTACGAAGGGACTTCGAAAGGAGCAGCGCGGGCTCATTTTACCGAACAGCGGCTGATAATCGGACCTATAAAGATCATGGATTTTTCTAATGATGCAGAAGAAAACCTTTAACTTCGACTTGCTTTAGTTTATGTTCTAAAGGTGGAATTCCCGTTATGTAGATGGTAATTTTCTTTATTACCAGAAGGTAATATAATTAAGGACTTGACCTTATTCACATCGGCGTTTTTTGATCGTCTACAACCTGTGAGGAAATTGAATCCGTCAAAATGCATCTTCTCGCCCCTGTAAATTGAAGAATACGTATTAACAGTTGTTTCAAGTACGTATGGAAATTTTTTCTCTTAAATAAGAAACATGAAATAATGAGGTTATATCACAGGGAGCACACGATTTTGTTGAGTAGGAAGAGAGTTATAAAGGAGTGAAAAGAATATACAATTTACCTTTGTCTACTGTTTCATTTCTTACGCGACAAACCCCTCCGCAGTGTTCGGAGTTTTTCTTGCGCGTCCAAAGTAGCTCGATCTCCGCACGGACATGAAATGTCGCGGGTAAATACCTGAAGCGTTTTAACGAGATTCCGCGATTAAAAGTGAGAGCTGGGGAGGGATTTTGTGAAGATTTGTTGTGTCAAAAAACACGTGTGGGAGATGGAGGGGAGCTTGAGCGCGCGCTGGATGACGCGATTGGTACCGGTTTAACGGTACGATCACGTTACGAAAAGCGAGTTGAGAAAAACCTTTGCAAAAGACGCTAAAATTCTCCGACTGTCGTAAAAGCATTCGAAAACAAATTAGGCCAAGTTGTAGAAAAATCTTTCGACTTCGTTTTGTGTTTGTTTGGTTTCGTGGAAGCAACGAAATTTAGAGATTCGAGCGAATATTCGGATTGTGTTGAAAACGTTTGGGCAAAGAGTTGCCTCCCTTGTCAATATTATATGTAAACCAAAAACATTTTTGCAGAGCGGAAAAAGGCATAGGTACGAGATTGGCGCTACAGTGTTACGTAGGACTTGTAGGCAGAGGTTGTCGCGTAAGACAACAGTAGACAAAGGTAAATTGTATATTCTTCTCATTCCTTTATAACTCTCTTCTTACTCAACAAGATCTTGTGCTCCGTGTAGTTATATCTCGGGGTAGTAGTTATATCAATCAGGATATTCAAACGGCCGCCATTTTGGATCGCCTTCTTGGAATTAACGTCAGAAAAGACACTATAGATGACTCAAACCTAACAAAATCAAAATCAAATTTTTAGGACGTTGAGGTTTTGTTAAAGAAAATTGTAGAATTGGGAAAACCAATACCTGTCAAAATACCATTTCTATTGAAACATGAGTCTCGTGTCCTTCTCCCGATCCTGAATAGGATTAACCGAGTAATTGGTTCCTGACACACAAGAAAAAACCTGATCTGTTGTTTAGTTACTTCAGTTTCACGTTCATCGGGGCAGTTAAGTAATTAGTTATAAAGAAACAGCAAAATCGTCTGAACGTGTCCATCACTGCTTGTATTACCTCCTTTATCTTCCAACATTAGAGGAGTGGGTCTAACGTTGAATTTGGCATAAACATGGATAGTGTTAGTTGTCGTGCAAGATGACGAAATTGCGTTCCTAACCCATTGATGACAAAAAAAAAAAGCCGCGATGCCACAGAGAAGATAACAGACAACTAATGTTATCTGTACTCACAAAGCACTGGACACTGTCTTTCAGCGGCTAAGAAATGTATCCACCAGATTTCGTAATTGCGTCGATAGATTCGTGGACGTTCTTCCAAGGATATACTTCCCTGATGGATCACCCGGTACAATAAGTGTGAGACGACTTATGAAGCAACATGGCCCCTCAAGTGGACTGGTATTAGAGGTGAAAGCTTTCATCAATAGCAATCGTTGGCACAATGCTTGGCTTGTGCTACATGCTCTAGGTTTAGACTGGTTTTGAATTAAGAAAATTTTCTGGCGAAAGTAAGACATAGAAATACATGATCATGAACTGCTGTTGCTGTTGTTGTTAGTTTCGTTGTTATACCTTGCCACACAGCAAATGTGTACGTTCTAGTTCTAGTTTCTTGACTGAGAAAGGAGTCTCACATCATAAGTGATCGTCAAGATAATTTTCATATAAGATGTAGTGATTAATTATTGAGTTAGTTAAAGATGATAATGTAAAATCAAATATAAATAAAGTTCCTGTTCAAAGTATTAGCATGTAATGTAATTTACCCACTTTCGCGTGCATCTTCTGTACAAAATACCGATGCAGATACTGTACAAATATTCAGTTTTAAAAAATCCTACAATAATACAATAACCGAGTTTCCATCAGGTTGGTGTTGAAGGGAATCCAGCCAATCTGTATGCTTCGTGAAATTATCGTGTGAAGGGACTTACTACAATTTGCGTCACCACGTTATTACAAATTGCGTACAAAATGTCGCAGAAGAATGTTGTTTTAATTTTAACCGTTAAATCAGTTGTTGGTTTTTTTTGGCTGCCATGACGCTAAATGAGCCTTAGTTTTGCTGAAAAATCTGATGTTTTCATCAAAAAGATAGATTTCCCTAAAGATGAGTTACAAAAATGTACAATATTTTAATTTGATGCAGGAGTATAAACCAAAATTTGGACTTTGACTTATCAAGACCATCTAGTGACCTGTAGATTGATGACGTCGCAAGTGGTGCAAAGAGCACAACCACTCAGCGTCAATGTATGGGATCTTGGGCGGAAAAGGGTTAATGTGTTTGCCGAAGAACACCAAGAAATAAATGAAACTGCTCCTTTCCAGCTTTGACTCGACAGAGACGCAATCTGGTGATTCTTACCCCATTTTACTTTGGCATCATTGGCTACAAACAACACGTATTGCCCTATTCTCTAGCATCTAAATAACTGAGAGAGACATGGGACAATGACGATCAAAGTTCATTTGGCCCCTAGTATGACGTCACGTATTTGACATACCTGCCCTTTGGCATCAATATTTTTCGGCGTTTATCAGATTTTGAGGGAAGATTCGTTTGGAAAATTCATCACAGAGAGCAGGATTCGCAGTCAAAACGAAGATCTATTTTGCAATTAAGGATAAGAAATGGTTTCTTGTAGCAGACAGCTGCCGGAAAATTTCGTCAGATAAGTAAAATATGATTCCACCAGATCGAACAACCTAGCATGTATATCAGACAAAGTGTAAACATTATAAAATGAAATCAACTTGAAATAAAGAAAAACAAAATAAACAGTAAATTTAAATTTGATTTCATTGTATAAAGTGTAAAGTGCTATTATCTTAGACGTTTAATTAAGTTGTAAAAGTTGTAAGTTGTAAATAATTTTTTTCTAAGGTGGACGATATCGTCATTTACATTATCTTTCAATGAGAAATCTGGGATTGTGGCAAAATGTTAGTTCCAATTAGAAATAAATTAAATAGATTTTAAAGCACTTTTAAATTTAGAAACAAGCACAGGACATCTACATTTCTTGCTTATCGCCTGTGGGTTTTAATTTTTTTTTCCTGCAATTAACCACCCACTTGTCAAAACGTAAGTATTTCATGGTAGCAGTTGAAGTGAGAACGATTAAGGTAACAAATTGATGACAGTCATGTCTTCTGGGCGTACAAGCAATCTCATATATTAGATTTGAGCGTTACTGTAAAATACGCTGCTGAATTTGCTAATCGGTGAGCAAATTCTAAATATGAACTATCCACCTTTCTCGAACATTTTCCCAGTTGATTAACCAAGTTCGTACAGCACGGCTTTAAAAAAAATAATCTTACACAACTACACATGCCTGGTTGTGGGCTCTGGTTGCTTGATTTAAACTCTTGTCCTGAAATCATCTGAGAAAGCATCAGTCGCAGTCAAGGGGAACATACATAGGAAAGTACTTTTCGCAGCAATCGGCTTTTTCTCGCATCCACGTTGGACTACATTGTAGTGCAAATGAGAAAAACTAACCGTGAAAAGGGCTGTTACAATTATGTATACTTGTTTATTAAAATCTGGATCATTGGATAATGGATTCAAGACGGTTTTCATTGACTTAGCTACAATGGTACAAGAGCCGTTACACAATGCTCTACACATACGTTGAGGCATACGCTTAATTTTTGGAGCGTATCTATTTTAATTTTATTTCAGTTTTCCATATTTTGGGAACGTTTTTAATAAAGCAATTATTCCAATCAGACTCAATTAGGGCAAAACTATTTGCGTGACATTGCATCTTAATTAATTATTTATTATGTTAATCTTTTTTTCTGACAGTTTATATCTTATCTTTCTAAACTTAAAAATGGTGACATGACGACTCCGAAACGTTGTTCGCTTTTATCGCCTTTTTTAAACTTGTCTCGAGGTTTTGATTCAAGAAAATTCCAAAATTCGGAAAAAATACCTGCTAAAATACCATTACCGTGGAAGCACAAGCCCCGGGGAGGGGGATTCTCATATGAAGGTATTTCCGTCGTCTCGCTTAGGGGTGTAAATCAAAGATTAGGTTGTTCATGACGAAACACTATCACTGTAGCTGTTAAAGTATCTTTTAGGGTGCACTCGAAGAAATAATAGCAAAACCCGCTCTTATTTCGGTTTTTACGCTCGATTTCCATCGGTCTCTCAAGTTCGGTCTACTAGCGCGGACTTTTTTCCAGACCAGCGGCTAGTAATGGAGCAATTACGTTTAAAGTGGCATCTTTTCGAGTCTTTTAGGGGTAAAATAAAGCTTCAACACACAGAGATTGGTCTCCTTTAGGGGTTTAATTCAAATTTTCCGACGAACATCCCCGACCTTTACATATAGGAGTCCTACCCTGCCGGTCTCGGGTCCCTCTCCCGGTATTGAATAGGGTTAACCAAGTCATTGCTTTCCTACACACAAAACCAAAAACCTGATCTGTCGTTTGGTTATACGAGTTTCACGTTCAATATGACGGCTACGTCGAGAAACAAGAAAACCGTCTGAACGTATCCATGACTGCTTGTCTTATTTCCTTTATCTTGCAGCAGTAGAGGAGCGGGTTTAAGGTCGAGTTTAGCATAAACAGAGATAGTGTTAGTTCCCATGCAAGATCAAGAAATTGCGTTCGTGATTCATTGATGACAAAAATAGCCGCGATGCCATAGGGAAGATAACAGACAACTAATGTTATCTGTATCCACAATGCACTGGACACTGTCGTTCTGTATTGAGTTACATTCAGTGGCATTCCACCTCCGTTTGGAAGTCCTTGGTGAACCTGCCCTTGCACTTGAGCTTGATGATTGCGAAGCGTCAGATAAATTTTTGTGTAAGAGAAGATTGAGGTAACTATGCAAAGTATTGTCGCTGAAAATGTGATCGATAGCGTTATTCGCGCGTCATAACTGGACGTCAATGTAGTGACGATGCTGAAAAACCAGCTAATAACAACATAACTCTGCACAAGTCTTAATGTCACAACGTGTCTGTATCTTAGACCCAACAACAAGGCAAGAAGTCTGTCCACACTTATCGCAGTCAGCGTTGACACAGATACTCCGCCAAGAATTATGCTTAATCTATTAAAGAGGATTGAAAGATAATAACAAAGCATGGAGTGTTCTGGAGACATTATATAAGCCACGAAAAGAGGCTGAGTAATGAGACCCACGCAGAGATCGGTGCTTGCAAGACAACCTAACAAGAGCTTTGATGGCGGACGAAGAGATGACACCTTTTTAAGTGCAATAATGATCAAAATACTTCCAAGAAATGCAGTGATAGATAGGGTCATGTTCACTGCTGAAATAAGTAGTTTTTGATATGCTGCATAAGAACCGGTCGTGCAAAATAGGCTTTCGGTCTCTGTGCGGTTTCTATCTTCTGTTAAGTTCACCATGTTTATGTCCTTTCCAGCTGGTTAGTAGAGGTGTAAATGTTGCTTTAGTTTGTTATCCCAGGAGTGTTTTTGGGTTCATGGCTTGCCAAGGAGACTTCTTTTTTCAACGCTCGCCTGTTCCCTTATCCAGGGGATCGTAACGTAGGTACAGTCCTTTTTCTGATGGGAAGAAAGTAACGAAAGGTAAAGAATTGATTTAGTTCTGAAAAACAAACCTTAAGTAAACAGATAATCCCAAGACTTGATGAACTTAATTTGTTTTGCCTAACAACAACAAGAAATAAATCATAAACTGCTTTGTCATTCTCACCGGCGCCATTTTACCTTTGCACCATTGACTACAAACAACAACTAATGCCCTACTTTTTAGAAACATAGAGACAACTGACGCCAATCAAAGCTAATATGGCCCCAAACGTATGAGATCGCGTATTGGAGAAACCTGCTTTTTGGCATTAACCCTTTTTCGGCGTCGATTTTTTGACGGAAAGGTCATCACAAATAGCACGAGTTGCAGTCAAGGCGAAGATTTATTTTGCAATTAAAAGTTAGAAATCTTTTCTTGTAGCAGACAGCAGCCGAAAAACGCCATCTAATCAAATAAGGAAAGTATTATTCCACCCGATCGATCAACCTAACATGTGGATCAAACAAATTTAAATTTTCTATTTTTTTTTCAAAGCTGCGGTGAATGATATCTCCATGTATTAGCTTTCAATCAGAAATATGGGATTGTGACAAAAAATGATTACTTAAAGTTAAAAATAAACTAAATCGATTTTAAGGCTCTTTTAAAATCAAAAACAAGTACGGGACATCGACATTTCTTCTCTATTACCTGTGGGTTTCATTTTATTCAGTTATTAAATACGCACTTCTCAAAACGTATGTATTTGATTGTAGCGGTTGTGGTGCGAACGACAAAGTTAATGTCTAAATGTCAGTCATTTCTTTTGTATTTATATCATATGCTGCCTGGCTTTGGGCCTTACTGTAAAAAAACGCTGCCGAATTTCTTGATCAGTAAGCAAATTACTACAGCTACCCACCTTTCTATTTTGCCTTGTTCTCGAGCATTTTTCCCATGTTTTTAATCAAGTTCGTACAGCCAAGTTCAAAAATACAACCACACACATCTACCACGCCTGTTTTTGGGCACCAAACTTGATTTAACTCTTGCCATGAAATCATCATTATTGATTACAACATATAAACATGGTATTATTAAAATTGAATTAAAATTAAAATAAAATTGAAAAGAGCTGAACAAAAAGCAGATCAAAATCTCATATATTTTCTTTTTGTCTCAACCTTCCACGCATGTTTCTATTCCCATTTGTTTAATTTGACGTCTGATTCAAACTTACATTGTACATGTAGTATGAAATCATATTCGATTTGTGTTTCATTCAAGTGCTTTTGTTGTGGCACCTCCATTGCACAAGGGGGGTGGCTGGATCCCCTACCCTTCCCCTGAGCGTTTCCGTACCGTTACGCTATTTTGAAAATGTTTTACCTTTAGTGGATATCTTGTTATATCGTTTACAAGATGATGTTGATATATTGGGATAAAAATGCAAAGAGCTCTGATGGGGGGCCAGTTACGTCGTTCAACATGCATGGCGGACAATTTTAGAGTTTTACTCTTTCCAAATTGCAGTGTTGGCTTGTAAAAGAAGAATAACTTTTCAATTTGAAAGGATAGAAAACAAGATACAGAAAAAAAAATAGGTGTACTTTTCGACTTTAAAACATTGATTCTTTCATAGTGATATCAACCCTTAAACTTGTCGTTTAATATCTTTTATATCTAGAAGCCGATTATCATAGAATTTTCAGCATATATGTCTCGTAGATAAACGAACAGAGGTTGAAATGGGCAGGTGCTCAGAGAGATAATCTTGGCAAAATTAAAAAAGAATCCGATGTACATGTGTAAATGGAACGGTGTTTGGGACAATTGATTCAGCTTTCAGCTTTTAACACTTCACCGCTTGCCTAACTTCTCTTACTTTCCAAAAATACAGAGATGGTTCAGAGTCGAATTAATAAAGTGTAGAGAAAGAGTCACAGGCGAAGCAATGTCAGGGGTTGTCGTAATTGGCTGAATGATTGCAAAGATTCCAACAGTTATAATGTATGGAAGATAACAAACCAGTAATGTCATTTAAAGAACGTCATTTAAGTTTTATATAGATCGGTTTTAAATTCATCTGTTTTTTTTTTTTTTTTTTTTTTTATCTTATCACCCGATAGGTTGTGAACAATTAACCACTCGCTCTTTCTTGATTTTTCTCCAAGTCAACAGTAAATCAACAAATAGTTTTTAGATTCCTTTTTGCGCCAAATCTTTGGATTCCAAATGTTTTCCACATAATAGAGTGGATCAAGAAAGTACTATATGAATCCTAATATATCATTCCTTAACTTGTTTAAAGCTGTCAAGCAGCGGTATAAAGTTCATTCCAAACCTTCTACTTGAGGCGTTTCTTTAATTTTTTTTTTTTTTTTCTGAACAATAACTCACACGGAAAGAAGAAAAGTGTGAACGTTTGCACTGAGTCCACCAATATGAATAACAATGCTATAGTTTTCTATCCAATATCATTGCACAAATATTACATGTACATTTTAGGTGACTTTGCCCGTCTAGCACCAGCACCGGACTGGAAAGGCTTCATTTCGTGAAATATTTTAACTTCTTTATCAGTGGTTGTACAACAGGTACCGCTTAATTGATTTGGCTGATTAAATTTTTTCACACTCTTCTTATTCTTTTCTCCTCGTTTAACTTTACCATGAAAAAGTTTGGTGTCTAACCATAGTTAGTAGAGGAAAATGGTTATGAAACCTGGCAAAGTTCTTTGTTGTAGGTTTTTGTTGGCTATTTTTGGGGTTGATTCTGCACAAAACCTGGGAAAATACAGAAGTTGATTATTTGTGCTCATACGACTAACCAATAAGGAAGATTATGTAATTCATGCATAGTCAATGAGTATAAAACAAAAGATGTGCAGGGTCAAGGACCTTCTAACATAAATCTTAGCCTGTTTGTTTTATTCTTGATGTTTACCGGCCTTCTTAACCATTTCCCTCTATTCACTACTGTCTAGCGACCACTGCGTTTTATAAAGGTTATGAGTATTTCAAAATAAGACAAACCAGGCTAAAAAACACTGAGAAATTAGAGAGGTTCTATATAGCTAGCTTCTTTTCGTAATGCTAGTTCAAAATGGTAACGAATGAATTCATCGATTGTAAAGTTTATTGAAAGTTGCGTTTAGCTTCTTGCAATTAGTAGGTACATGATGTAATTTTACAGTTCTTACAAAGGTAAAGATTCGTTTACATAGGTACGGTTAATTCAAAACAATGTTTAAAAGTTCATAACCTTGTCTTACTTCAACCTAAAAGCCTCAAAGTTGGTCGAAAAACCAATCTCAAAGTGATCTTTCATGTGGTTGTGTCAGTTATCGATCGTTTGAAATTTGACACTCGCCCCAGTTACCTGTGCAACTCCAAATTGGCCAATATAGTAATGCACACTAAGCGTTAGTCTCTGAAACGCTTAGGGCAAGTCGCAGTTACAACTAGGGCATTGTACAGTTAACAAGAGAAACAACAAAACTGTCTGATCGTGACCTTCACTGCTTGCCCTGTTCCTTTCATCTTCCAGCGATACAGAAATGGGCTCTGAGATGAGTTGCACAAAACAACAGTTAGCGCTGCTTCCAAAGAAAGATCAAGTTACTGTGTGTGCGCTTCCGTGATGGCGAATATTGTAACTACGATAGCACATGGAAGATAACAAACCACTAATGTAATTTGTACCCATAATGCACTGGACATAGTTTGTTTGGTACCGTTCTATGTTCAGCGAAATTCCTCCTCCATTCGCTATAGAAATCATGAAAATGGTAATACGAAAGTTGAAAAATATCATTGCAACCGTAATGCTAAAGAGCCAAACCACAGCACAAGAATCCATGCACGTCTTAAGGTTACCACCTGTCTGTACCTTAGTCCCATTAACAGGACAAGAAGTCTGTCCACACCTACTGCAGTCAGTGTCAGCAAAGATACTTCACCGAACATTGCAGTCAAGCTATTAAAAACAATGAAAATATAGTTCTGAGCTTGGGAATCTTCTGGTGATGACAAAAGGACAACGTGGAGAGGCTGTGTGATCATACCCAGACAGAGATCGGTGCAGGCAAGACAACCCAACAATAATTTTGATGGCGGATGCAGGGACGACAGCTCTCGAAGAGCAACAATGACCCAAAACATTTCCCAAAAAGGCAATTACAACTAGAGTACTGTTTACTGCCGAGTACGCAATCTTTTGATGTGTCACGCATCCAACATTTTCAGTTACGTTCGCCATTTTCTTGCTTTTCTCTCAGCTTTTCGTTAGAATTGTAGAATGTTCCTTTAGTTTGTCGCCCTCTGTTGGAGTCAACACTATTGTAATTAACATGCTTCATGTAGAAGATAATAACACGGGCTTAGTTGTCTTATCTGATTACTAGAAAGTAATAAGACTCCGTGGGATACTTTGGCAAGTGAGCGTAGTATTGGAATGAATTGTGAAGTTACTAGTAAAGTGCCAGGATTAGTCAGTTAGATCAGCCATAGAAATTACTGTAGAAAGTGTTGAAGAAACCGTCACTGTGCTTGTAGTGGAAAATAGGGTGGTCAGAAAATTACTGTGCGAGTACAGTCTCTTTCCGGGTCATCGGCAAGATGGAACAAGAGTGAGCATGGTGTTTAGAAATGGCATCAAAACTGGCTGAAGTAGTGTTGCAACGTGGAAAATGATATTTGTTTTTGTTTTTTTTTGTTTTTGTTTTTGTTTTTGTTTGTAATGAGGCCAGATTTTCAGTGTCACTTCGTTCAAAATAAATCAAAACAGTTCAATAGATAAAGTCCAGAATCTTGAAAAGAAAGAAGGTAAATATACAAAGACTCTCGCCAAGATTCAGGCGCAAGATATGCGGAGAAATGTTTTACCCAAATTTATAGGGATTTTCATGGAGAAGCCATGCTGGTACCCATCCGGATGGCGGCAGGGAGCCAGCAGAAACATCTGTCACTGAGTTTTGCTACAAACGTGTGAATTTATCTCTCCGCGACCTCGAAAACATTTTAAAAATAATACTTTTTCTAATACATAAACTGTTCAGATAGCCAAATTCCCCGAAATAAGTCACTTTTTCAACCAACATGACAGCTCTCTTGCCCGTCATGTAAATGCCGCGTCACGCAAAAGCTTAGAAATTCAAGCGTAGTCTATTACAAAACCAAGAACTAATTGGAGCGAAAATTTGTATGAATATTAGTTTTCAGCTGCTCTTATACATCACGGAAGTAAAATCTCAGGAGGATCAACAGTTTTGTAGTTTGAATTTTAGCGACGTCATGTCAAAACCAGATTTAGGGAACTGTTGATTTATCGATTAAATAACCAAAACTGTGTTTTTCTTTGATTTGTCATTAAGTCGTAAGTCCGTGATAAGGCTAGGACAAATATCTTTCGCTGCGAAACTCACGATAAAAATGTCACAGTCCGGGGTTAAGATAAATCCAGGCGGTTCGATTCTTCGGTCGGTGTAACGGATCTGAAAGAGTGAGAATCGAATCGCTCCACTATCCCGCTAATCCGTTGTGCTTTAATAGCGTACAATATAATTACAATGAATAAATTTTACAACTGCATTTGTACCTCTTGATTTGATACATGTGACAGACTAATAGCTTCCGGTGCGAAAATGAGGTATTCTCGCTCACTTTTCAGTAAAGATTAATTAACGCGATTAAATATTCCCCATTTTAAAGATTCCCGGTTTTAAAGAACCCCGTGTGAAAGATTCTCGCTTTTAACGATTCCTCATTTTAAAGATTCCCCATTTTAAAGATTTCCGCTTTTAAAGATTCCCCGTTTTAAAGATTCCCGCTTGTAAAGATTCCCCATTTTAAAGATTCCTGCTTTTAAAGATTCCCCATTTTAAAGATTCCCACTTTTAAAGATTCCCCGTTGCCCGTTGCCCGTTGCCCGTTGCCCGTTGCCCGTTGCCCGTTGCCCGTTGCCCGCTGCCCGCTGCCCGTTGCCCGCTGCCCGTTGCCCGTTCTTCATTTTCTTTTCCCGTTCCCCATTCCCGTTGCCCGTTTCCCATTCCCGTTTCCCATTCCCGTTTCCCATTCCCGTTCCCCATTCCCATTCTCCGATTCCCAGTTCCCTGTTTTAAAAGATAGCCGTTTCGAGATATGAAGGAAAATATACTTTGGGGCGTTCTTCCGTTGTAATGAGATAATTACACAAAACGCGTGGAAATTAATGACCCGTTGATCGACCAAGTGAAGGCTTGTTTTACTTAAACAACAGAGCTCATATCAATTGCAAAGCGGGTTCAAATGTTGCTCCTGGCGGGAAATATCCTTTGCAAGATCTGAATTCCGCCGCTCGCGCAACAGGGTTAGTAAGGAAATAATGTTCGTTCAATTTTTCGTTTTCCATTTTTTAAATGCCCTAGCTAATGTGGATTCACATTACATCTAACGAAACAGGTTGAGAGATGCCGAAGACAGGTAAAAAGCGCTCGCGTAAACAAGGGAAAGGAAACCCACGGGGACGTACGCGTGCAGATCAAGACGTTACCACTACAAAAGCAAAACACTCGAAGCAACTCGTCGACGACCAATTTTAAAACACAAACGCAAACGTGTGAAAATCGCACAACACCGCGTCTGTCACCTGATCTGTTAATGGAAATTTACTTCTCATGAGAACATGTTGACAACTATCAATTAGAGATAATTTATCGTAAGAAACGTTTTTCGCTAACAACTTTGCGTAGAATCAATCTTTTTTTACAGGATTTTTTTTTAAATGAAAGATTGCAATAAGATCTGTCTGAAATAGCGAAAAACAGTTCTTTTGAAAAATGATCAAATTTGGTGTACACTGATACCTTAAATAAGCCCACACTGGTTCTCGAATGGCTGCCATATCAATTTCTGAAGCAAATAAATTTTCTAACCAAATAAAATGCCTGATGTGAAACTTCAAAAAATTCATTTCGTGCAATATGTCTTATAAAATCTTTCAAGATTGCATAGTCAAGTTCAAGAAAACAGTCTACTGCAAATGAAAACTTTCCTGAGTGAGTTAAGCAATAATTCAGGAAATGTTGTCTTCGGTCGTTTGTCCCCGTTGCAGTTCGCTGATGGCGGTGACATTTATCTGTTTCTTTGGTACGAGCTGGTACATACTCCCATTGAGAATGTGTGCGTGTTTATTTGAGATCACGAAACGATTAAAGCTTCCATGAGAAGCACGAGGAATTCTTCTTAACAAATATTTCCCTTTGTATTTATAAATGTTAACAGTGGAACACTGAAAATAAAATAAACATCGACTGGAATAAACCTTCTCTCAAGCACTATTTACATGTGCGTTATGGTAAACAAGTTAGCACATTGTTAGCAAGAATACACAAAACCTTAAACATACACGCAGCACGATTGTCGACTCATGGATTGAACTGTGAAAGTTTCGATAGAGTAAAACTCTCGAGGCTTAAATATCTTCACTTGCAAACCAACAAATATCTGAGCCAATTTTTGAAATGGTTTTTGTCGATGTTTTCCGTGATGGACTCCTTGAGTTTTGAATACTCTGATTTGATAATTATCGTGTGTCAAAGTTGCTTCAAACTTCTTGTTTAGACTAAGCGTTAGGCACGTAGGCCGGATGAACACGCAGGTGCGGTTGCTGAACTCGTCGGCTCGTTTGGCACATAGGTCAAGTGAACAGTGAACTCGTTGGCTCGATGCGTAACACGGCACGGATGAACCGCGAACTCTATGCAATTTTCACAATTCAATTCAATACACAAAGTCGAAACGCCTTCTAAAATGTCTTACCTTATGTTTATTTCCTGAACAAGTACACGTTGTTAAGAGCACTACACTGTCTACACAAGCTACTCTTTGCCAGAATCGCAGATTCTTTGGAAATAACATTACTTTTACTCCTGTCAAAAACATGTCATCTTGCATGTGCTTCCAAGTTTAACCCAATAAAAATAGGACTTTCTAGCTGTGACGTGCATTTCATTGTCAATCAAATTTGTCGATTTTCGTCGACAGTGAAAAAGGAACCCCGGGCAAACCTTACCGTGGCCTGCCACAGGCATCCCAGGCAATAATTAGCACGGTATAATTGCTTTTAGATGGTCACACGATATGTACGTGCTATACAGTGTAAACAGATTAACTCCAGTTGGTTTATTTTTTGAAAATTGAATCATGAACTTCCAACGTTTTGTAAATGCTATCCGAAAAACAAAAAGGAAATTGTTGAACAAGTTATCATGTCGATCGGGAAAATGAGAATAGCGTTTCAGGGTTCTTATAAATTAAAAACCACCGAAGTGCAGAGACAATCTGCCAATATTTGTTAGATTATCATAATGGCTCCTTTTTTGTTCGTGGGTGACAATTTCCGTTCACTATATATGTAATGACCTTAAATTACGGCTTAGTATACGCTTTAATATACTTTTAATATCCCAGAGTCAATATTCTAATTAACAATTAGATTATGAGCTCGAGATTTCTATGAGGTTATATTTGATGTGGCCGAAGAACGTATCAACTATCGCCTCATACAAATCAAGAGCGAATGATCTAATTGCTTTAGAGAATGTCTAACTGAAATTAACGCAAATAATGGTTTCTAATTATTTTTCTACGCAGTATTGAACCTTACACTATAGCAAAATCGCAGGTACTAAATTTGCCTTTGATAAATTTGCAGTTGTTTACACGCGCTCATCTGTTTTTTCAATAGTTTCAAGTTTTAAAGTCAAGAAACCGTCAATGTCCTTCTTTTAGTCTTCTCAGGAATTTAATTACCCATTTACATCTAAACTTTCTTCCAAAACTTTGAAAAAACGATGAAAACGTCGCATTTCGTGGACGACCGACAGCTACTGCACTCTAATGGCTGATCGATAGTATACCAGTAGCTCAGGCAATCAGATTGCAGCATTTACATTAGCATACTACTAGTAGAATTCTACCAAACAGAATTAATGAACTTTATTTTCAGTTGAAACACCTTGAAAGTCAGTGCAGTCACTTTCAGGTGTAAAGTCTTCTCTGTAGATGACCCAGCTTTGGTTAAGATGATGCACTTGAGTGTCTTTTAAAATAATATTATGCATGCATTATTGACGTAACCATGCTTTCGTTGTGTTTCGTGCCACTATATGGTTTTATTCGGTTTGAGTGATATGAGTAATGTTGTCAGCCTTCCGCTTCAGCTGATAAAACTAAAATCTACCTTTATTACTCCGGATACGATCACAAAATAACAAAATAGCTGATCAAACACTATACGCCGCCTGTACAATGTTCTGCCTCACTCGCACTATTATTCCTGTTGTTAGGTACAGTTGTTTTATATACAAGAGGTGATGTCTTTATTTTATTTTTTTAATTCCCGCACTGTCTTTTTAACTTGTATAATTAACGCAATTTTGGAACGGGAGGCATTTCAACTATTCATAGCCTGATAATAAAACCTTTCATCTAGCGAGGATTCAAATACTCAAGTGTGTGGTTCAACAAAGGAAAGTTTTTCCTCTCCCGACTAGAAAATTCCTCATTTCGGAACCAAATTGATTTTTTTCTTTAACGCTGACTATTGCTACTGAAAATCTTGCGAGCTGCAGCTGTTGTTGTTTGTAGAAAAAGCACTCAAACTTTGACATTAATTTATTGGCAATACAACCTTTTTCGCATGGACCAGCCAATACTAAATGTGCTCAAAATGTTTATCTTTCATACTTGAGTAAACATATACAGCGTGTAATATTCAATTAGTTCGTACGCTTGGCAGATAAGAAACCTTTTTTTGCGGTGGCCTCAAAGATCACGCAACGGTCTTTGTAATAAGGTAAACACAAAATTTAAAGTTCGACTTTGCCTTCAGGGGGTAATTCACGTCATGTAGCCACCTGTTTTCTTGAAGGCAGTAATTTTGGTTGCAAACCCTGCCTTTATATGACCTTGCGCAGCCTGAACTTTTCTTAAGAGCTAGTAGAAAAACTAACTCCGCATGGCTTTGTTTGATCTTACCAAAGTGCCCTGGTAGTGTAAATTGCGCACGCGCTAATAGGGTAACTTCCACTATATATCGGGCGCACTTCCGGTTTCTTTAAATGGTAAAGGAAACGCGGTTTTCCATTAAATCCAGCCTTTTTCGACGAATTTCGATTAAAGCCAACGTTAGAAACATAGCTATGCATTCCTTTTCCGAAATCATGCTTTTTTCAGAAAATTACGAATTTTTCAATATTTTGAAATTCTCTCAAAATCTGACCTTTTAGAAATGAAACAAAATCTATGCACGGCGTAAAGAGGAGTAAAATTAAAATATTAAATCAATGAAAAAAATCCCGATAAAGCAATTTGCCTAGGAACATTTGCATTTTTTCTGTATTAGTCACATGACCACTGGCGTGGCCTGATGACGTCTTCACTAGTGTTACTGACCATGAAATAGTTACAACACATGAAATAGCTCTGAACTAACCAAAAATGATGAGGTTATATGAGAAAGAATTTTCCCTAACAACGGCTCGAAAAGATCAGTTAACGGGCCCTTAACCAGTGACCCAAAGTCAGTTCCGGAGTGAAATTTCTTTTTCTGAGCAATCTTTCTGGGAGAGAATTTAGCATAAAAGTACAGAAACTCTCAAGATTGGTGCTTGAGGCTATTCCAAGACCCGCAGCAGAGAAGAAGAATGTTTCCAAAAGCCCATTTTATCAACAAACAGAACTACTCTGCTAGATATTTCGGAAAGAACTGCTTATATTTCATCATATCAAGTGCATAAAAGTGATGTTCAGTGTCACATCACACCTTTTGTGGTCATGACGTCACAAAACACCTTTTTGTGAATAAGTTAGCTTGCAAAAGAACTTTTAAACCAATTTGCTGTCGACGTGTTGCCTAGGTAAAACAAATGTCGATAATATGACAATGTCCAATTAGACTCAATCCTGGCAAAACTATATGCGTGACATTGCATATTAATTAAGTATTTATTATGTTAAACTTTTTCTCACAGTTTATTTCTTATCTTTTTTAACTTGGAAATAGTGTCATGTCGACTCCGAAACGTCGTTCGCTTTTATCGCTCGTTTTTACTTGCTTCAAGTTTTTGTTTCAAGAAAATTGCAAAATTGGGAAAAAATGCCTTCTAAAATACCACTACCATGGAAACATAAGTCTCGGGTCACTGTGGAGATGGACTCTCACTTGAAAAGGTCGGGGATGCTCTTGGTCTCGCTCAGGTGTATAAATGAAGGATTCTCGTCTTAGTTGGGGTGTTCATTACGCAACCCCACTAGTTTTAGCAGTTAAAGTATGTTTTAGGGCGCACTCGAAAAAATAATAGCAAAAAACAGTTTTATTTGGGTTTTTAGGCTCGATTTCCATCGGTCTCTCAAGTTCGGTCTACTAGCTCCGACTTTTTTCCAGACCAGTGGCTGGTAATCGAGCTATTACGTTTAAAGTGGTATCTTTTGGGGTCTTTTAGGGGTAAAATAAAGCTTCAACACACAGAGATTGGTCACCTTTAATGGTTTAATTCAAATTTTCCGACGAACATCTCCAGCCTTTCCATAGAGGAATCCTCCCTTGCCGGTCTCGGGTCCCTCTCCCGGTTCTGAATAGGGTTAACCAAGTCATTGCTTTCCTACATACAAAACCAAAAACCTGTCGTTTGGTTACACGAGTTTCACGTTCAACATGACGGCTTCGTCCAGAAACAAGAAAACCGTCTGAGCGTGTCCATGACTGCTTGTCTTATTTCCTTTATCTTCCAGCAGTAGAGGAGTGGGTTTAAGGTCGAGTTTAGCATAAACAGAGACAGTGTTAGTTCCCATGCAAAATCAAGAAATTGCGTTTGTGATCCATTGAGGACAAAAATAGCCGCGATGCCATAGGGAAGATAACAGACAACTAATGTTATCTGTATCCACAATGCACTGGACACTGTCGTGCTCTATTGAGTTATATTTAGTGACATTCCTCTTCCGTTTGGTTGTCCTTGGTGAGCATACCCTTGCACTTGAGCTTGATGCCTGCGAAGCGTCGGATAGATTTTTGTGTAAGAGAAGATCGAGGTAACTATACATAGTACTGTCGCTGTGCATGTGATCGATAGCGTTATTCGCGCGTCGTAACTGGATGTCAGTGTAGTGGCGATGCTGAAAAACCAGCTAATAACAACATAACTCTGTACAGGTCTTAATGTCACCACCTGTCTGTATCTTAGCCCCAACAACAAGGCGAGAAGTCTGTCCGCACTTATTGCAGTTAGCGTTGACACAGATACTCCGCCAAGAATTATGCTTAATCTATCAAAGAGGATTGAAAGATAATACCAAAGTATGGAGTGTTCTGGAGACATTATATAAGCCACAAAAAGAGGCTGTGTAATGAGACCCACGCAGACATCGGTGCTTGCAAGACAACCTAACAAGAGCTTTGATGGTGGACGAAGAGATGACACCCTTTTAAGTGCAATAATGATCAAAATATTTCCAAGAAATGCAGTGATAGCCAAAGTGATGTTTACTGCTGAAATAAGTAGTTTTTGATATGATGCATAAGAACCGGTCGTGCAAAATAAGTCTTGGGTTGCCCTGCGGTTTCTATCTTCTGGTAAGTTCGCCATTTTGTTGTCCTTCTTCCAGCTGGTTAGTAGAGGTGTAAATGTTCCTTTAGCTTGTTATCCCAGAATTGTTTTTGAGTTCATAGCTTGCCAAGAAGACTTCTTTTTTCAACTTTCGCCTGTTTCCTTATCCAGGGGATCGTAACACGGGTCCAGTCCTTTTTAAACTCGTGGATACTTCAAGCGTAGAAACGTGTTTGTTGCGGGGACTCCGATATGTAAATGTGTCACTCACTCACTCACTCACTCACTCACTCAGGTGTAGACACTACTCGTAATTAGTCGGCCCGAACGAGAGCACCCGAGTCCGACGCCATGTTGGAATAGTAACCGCGCCCGACGCCATATTAGAATAGTAACCGAGCACGACGCCATACTAGAATAGTAACCGAGCCCGACGCCATATTGGAATAGTAACCCTGCAGTCAGTGCGAGCCTACCACTCAATGCGTGCATCGTGCCAGCCGGAATATTGATGATTTTGTAGCTTTTACACGACCATTAATATTAGGTGTTTCGCTAAACTGAAGTGGAGTTGACTTCGAATATTCGAATTAGTACTATGGCCAACTTGAAGGCTGAATTTCAGGGACATTTGAGTCGTCCAGGCGTTCAAAATGACCAGGAGATGTGCATTTGTTTGCTGGAAAGTGACCTCAAAAGCTAATGTGGTAAGCTTTGATGAGAATGTGTCTTATTCTTCGACCTTAATGAGTTTATATGAGCGAAACGAACAACTTTTAATGAGCGAAAGAGCTATTGAATACAAGACAAACATCGGCACCATTGTATAATATTGTAATTTCATTTTTATAATTTAGTAACATCTAAGCCTGAGGCCAGCCGAAATATTGTTTTAACTCTACGACGTTGTGTCAGCCTTGCAGTAGTGACGTATTAACGTTTTACTTTTCAAGTTTGGCTGATTAGATCAACGTTCAATCAAGCAGGACCTTCGTTCACCGATTTGCAGTTTAAACACTTAAGTTTTTCATGTTGAGTTGTCCATGTTCAACCGGCATCGAGTTAAGTTTAGATTAAAGTTGTGTTCTCTATACTTGTCTTGTTTATCTTACTCTAAGTGGGATGTGAAATGCACATAAACTTGGAAAGGAACCCCCAAATACTTGATTTTGATAAGCTTAAATGATTTTTACCCTGTCTTTTGTTTACACTTTTGCTTCCTGATTGAAAAGATAACAAAGGGAAAGAAACCCCCTGTGAGCTTGTCCCCAATTATTAGTTAATACTAAATACATTGACACTTAAATAAGGTTATTATTATTATTGTTGGAACACATATTTATAGTCGACAGATTTGTCGGATCAACACTAAAAATGCTTGCAAAAGAGTATTTTATTTTGATGTATTTTACGTGCAATATATATAGAGACAAGCGGTTTCACATTGGAAAAGAAGTGCTGTCTCATAAGAAACCTTACCTATAACCTTGAATGAAATGCAATGAAAAACGTTTGAATACATGCAAATTTTTCCAGCAGGCAGATCAACATCAAGATCTGGTTGTGAAGGATGGGGGGGGGGGGGGGGGGCAGGGGGGAGAGTACTCTATGATTTGTTGGGCAGGAGTGTCCTCTGTGACCCAAGAACCCTTAGCCTTTACAACTCCATGTTCTGTTGCAGTTTTGCCACCCTAGCTATTCTGGAAGTATGTCTTTGTAATATGTGTGCAAAAAAGCCAACGAAAAAAGCCTACACTTTGGAAGTTAAGTGCGACCTTGCATGGTACAAACCCGGCTTGTTTTAACAGCATTCAATAATATACCAGTAATTGCAATTTCACCAATGTGTTTCATCTCTAGATTACCTAATCCACGAGTTTGGCCATAGGTCTCCTTTGATTTCTGATGGGAGGAAAGTAGTAAACGGTAAGAAATTGATTTTGTTCTGAAAAACAGACCCTATGTAAACAAACTAATACCAACGGGTCTTTCTTTAAAGCAATAAAATGTGAACTTAATTCGTTTTGCCAAAGAACACCAAGACATAAATCATAAACTGCTGTGTTCTTACTAGCTATCTAAAGAGAGACAACGGCAATCGAAGCTCATATGGCCCCAAACGTATAAGCTCGATCGCGTATTTGAGACACCTGCTTTTTGGCATTAAACCTTTTTGGGCGTCGATTTTTTGACAGAAAGGTCAGCGCAAATAGCACGAGTTGCAGTCAAGGCGAAGATTTATTTTGCAATTAAGGGTAAGAAATGTTTTCTTGTAGCAGAAAGCTGCCGAAAAACCTAACATGTGGATCAAACAATGTGTAAACATCTCAAATGCAATCAAAATTAAATTAAAAACTTTTTTTCTGAAGCTAAGGTAAATGATATCTTCATGTATTATCTTTCAATCAGCAATCAGAAATATGATTGGGATTGTGACAAAAAAATGATTGCTTCAAGTTAAAAGTAAATTAAATCGATTTTAAGGCTCTTTTAAATTCAAAAACTAGTACAGGAAGTCGACATTCCTTGTTTATTGCCTGTGGGTTTCATTTTTTTTTTCTGTGATTAAATGAGCACTTCTCAAAACGTATGTATTTGATTGTAGCGGTTGTGGTAAGAACGACAAAGGTAATAAATTGATGTCAGTCATTTCTTTTGATTTAAGAGCAATATTTTATACTATATGCTGCCGAGCTTTGGGCTTTACTGTAAAAAACGCTACTGAATTCCGAATTCTGATCAGTGAGCAAATTACTACAACTACCCACGTTTCTCTTTTGCCTTGTTCTCGAGCATTTTCCCCATGTTTTTAATCAAGTTCGCACAACCCAGTTTTAAAAGTATAACCTCACACGACTAGCTACCCCGCCTGGTTTTGGGCACCAAACTTGCCTTAAACTCGTGTCATGAAATCAGCTGAAAAAAGGATCCGTTGTCATCAAGCACATAGGAAATTGCTTTTCGCAGGAATCAGCTGCCGGAAAACTCTGCGGCCAAATAGTAAAACGTCATCCTGAGATAAGTAAACGTTATTGATCACACCATGTAAACATGGTGATATTAAAATTAAACTAAATTTGAAAAGAGCTGAACCGACAAAAAGCAGAGCAAATTTCCATTTGCTTATTTTGACGTCTGATTCAAACTTACATTGTACATGTAATATGAAATCATATTCGATTTGTGTTTCATTCAAGTGCTTTTGTTGTTGCACTTCCATTGTACAAGGGAGGGGTTGGATTCCCTACCCCTCCCCTTACAGTTTTCGTACCGTTGCGCTCTTTTGAAAAGGTTTTACTTTGAATGGATAGCCTTTTATGTCGTTTACAAGATGATGCTAATATTTAAGAAATAAAAAAAACATGTACCGTGTTTCTATCGAGTTATAGAAACACAAGTGGAAGTTTGGGAGAACGGGAAATGCTGTAGGAACACGAGCCGTAGGCGAGTGTTTCCGCAGCTTTTTCGAGTTCTCCCAAACTTTCACGAGTGCTTCTATAACTCGATAGAAACACGGAGAACATGTTTCCTATTTCTTTTAGAAAACACCGCGACCAAAAAAAAAGAAAACAGCTTGTCAACTTTCATTATCAAAGATTAAATTCTCTCGTGCTAGTTCTATGTTTCCATCGAGTTTTAGAAACACGATTTTTAACCAATCAGCGCGCGTATTTTCTGAGTACTGTTTTCTAAAATGGGATACAAATGGAAATAGCTCTGATGAGGGGGAGCAGTGAAGTCGTTCAACATGGCCGATTATTTTAGATCTGTTACTTTTTCCAAAGTGCAGTTTTGGCTTGTCGAAAGGACAATAGCTATTCAATTCGACAGGATAGAAAACAAGACACAGAAAAAAAAAATAGGTGTTTTGTGCTTTCTCTTTTCAACTTTAAAACATTGATTCTGTCTTAGCTGATATCACCCCCTAAACCAAACCTTGCTTGTCGTTTAATATCTCTTCTATCTAGAAGTCGGTTATTATGGAATTTTATGGGCGGGTGCCCAGAAAAATTATCCCGGCAAAAGTAAAAAAAAAAAGAAAACACCCGATGTACATATGTAAGTTGTTCGGCGTTTGGGACAATTAATTTGAGAGCTAATTCAGCTTTTACCTTTTAAGCCTTCACCGCTTGCTTAACTTCTCTCACTTTCTAACAATACAGAAATGGATTCAGAGTTGAATTAATATAGTATAAAAACAACTGAGAGATTAAAGAGGGAACGATAGTTCTACATAGCTAGCTTCTAGCTTCTTTCCGTAATGCTAGTTTAAAATGGTAACGAGTGAATTCATCAGTTTTGAACTTTATCAAAAGTTGAACTTATCTTAAAAGTCTAAATATTGGGAAATCCAAGATGGCGGACTTCATGATGTCTTGGAACGTCATATGAAGTCTAAACCAATAAAAAGCATAAATATTGTTGGTACAGTTTACCTTATGTTAGCTCTCCTGATTATTTACGGTTTCGCAATTACTTATAAAAATATCGCTTTTGTTGCGTTATTACCTTTAATTTGTTATCAATCTATTACTATTTTTAGCCTTGCAACACACGCAATGGTCCACACGGGTATTACCCCGATACTTTTATATGGTATGTAGGTCGAGTAGTGAATACATTTCTGGTAAATGACTTGCTGTCATTAGTTAGGTGTCCCGACTAAAAGAGTTAACACACACGAACATTGATTGTGACTTCACTTGTGACTTGATCCACCCATCCACCCATCCCTAAACGTTTCTGACAAAAAAGGTTAATGAAATTGGTAACTTTCATCTTTCCAAATCTTCTGACAAATTGCAATTATATATGCTTGTATATTCAGTGCAAGCAAAGTTTTAGTTATTTGAAGAAGGCTGGGAGGCGAGTATTCCTCAGTTTTGATGGATATCTTGCTTTCATTGGACACATGATTCGGTCAAGGAACAGCACAAGCGTCTGACCGTTCCCATTACTGCTTGTCTTCAATGCCTTATCTTCAAGTAATACAGAAATGGGTTAAGAGTTGAATTCAAGAAAAGCAGAGTCAATGTCGAATCCCAGGCGAGGTCAAAAATCGGTGAACGTAATCCAGTATGAGCAAATATAGATACGATACCATATGGAATATAACAAGCCAGTAATGTCATTTGTACCCACAATGCACTGGACACTGTCTTTCTATACCGCGCTATATTTATCGAAGGTCCTCCTCTGTTTGGTTGTTGGTGAGCTTCTTCTTGTACTCTTGCTCGATGATGACTAATTGTAACATATATTTTGATGTAACAGAACGTTGAGGTAACTATGCATAATAACATATTTATGTAACTGAGGCGTATAGCGATATCGTGGTAAAAAACTAGTATTATTGCCAAAGCAAAGCTACTAAGCCAAAAAATGACCACTAGGGGCCGTACTCGCCTCAGAGTTACCACCTGTCTGTATCTTAAGCCCAACAACAGTGCAAGAAGTCTGTCCACACTTATTGCAGTCAGTGTTAACAAAGATACTCCGCAAAAAGTCACGGCTATTACATTACCTAGGCCTGCAGAATAATAACAATGTTTGGAATGCTCTTGGGACAATAGAAAGCTAGCGTAGAGAGGCTGGGCAATGAGGCCAACGCAGAGGTCGGTGACTGCAAGACAGGTTAAGAGAAGTCTTGATGGCGGATGAAAGAACCGCACCTTTTGAAAAGCAATAATCATCAGAACGTTGCCCAAAAACGCAGTCATAGATAGAAAGCCATTTATTACGGAAATGACTATCTTTTGATGTGCTCCATAAAGACCGGTCGTGCAGTTTAAATCCCGAATTCTTGTGTGGCTCCCATAATCAGTTAAGTTGGCCATTTTCGTGTTCTTTTCTATCTGTGGTTAGAATCGTTAATTTACGTTGTCATCTATTCGTCTATTCGTCTGTGCAGTTCAGCACTTAGCAAAGCATGTTCAACATGATAGAATGTTCTTTTAAGGCTTCAACTGATGATCACAAGTACTTGTTCAGTAATTGTTTCTGATGGTTGAAAAATATTAGTTTGTAAGGAAATTGCTTATAGTACACGTATAAAAATAAAACCTAATGTTCCATCTGTGGGTGTCACACGCAAAGGGATTAATTGCCACCGCAGACACACCCATGGTCTCATATCAGATTTCAATATAACAGCCTTGCATGTGACCATGATATTATTTTTCATCGCCAGTGTAGTTCTACTAGCAAGACGTGTGAATAGGCTATTTCTGAGCTACCCTGTGCCTTGGTTTCAAAACGGTTCCTCGTTTAAAACCTTTCATATGGAAAGGAGTTTGATTTACATGAAAATGAACCTGTAGGCGGAACACATTTTAATATACATTAATGGTTTAGCACGGAAACTCGTTTTGACACAGAGGCAAAAGCCAACTCGGAAATGGCCAATTTACACAAACCAGTACTGGCAAGCCTTTATATATGAAATCCCTTGCCCCGGAATCATTAAATGAAATGCAACTCCAAAGTTTTTGTGTGGAAGTTTGATTCGACGGTTAAATGCATATAAAGTTACAGCGAACAAGAGTACATCTTTCTTTCTTCCCATTCCCTACAAACAATGTAATTCATGATGTTTTACTGTTATATGTGAATACATGCGTGGGGAATGACAACTGAAGTTCGTTTATAGCCTCTTTACAAAGTTACCTCACAAAATTGCCACACATGCGTTTTCGCGTCGATCCTGATCTTACCTGAAATTTCGTTTCCTAATCATCTGAGTTTATGCCCCACTGACCTATGTCGTATAGTTACAAGAAAAATTTATTTTGTAGCTGTGAAAGATTGAGAAAAATTCATGCAGCTGTCAAAAACATCTGTCGTGTGTAAAACAAAAGTAAACATCATGCTCGAGATCAATAAATGTAAACATGGTGAAATCAAAATTAAAAAATGCAAACAGTTTGTCTCAAAACTGAGCATTGTCTAGCAGTCCTGTATGTTGATTCAAATAACATAAAAGAAGATTAAATGCCTTGACTGTGTGTAAAAGGTTTGAATAAAGCGTCAAACATGCAGTTTTTCATCCGATGCTAAAATTCGATTAACCCTATATTTTGTTCAATAAGTCTTTGAAATCAACTGTGACAGATCCAAGTCTTTTTGAATTCTGAACTTAGATTTTAATTAAATTTGATTGTTCTGGAAATTGACGTTCAATAAAAAAACTAGTTTTGCTATACAATTTCAACGTAATATGAAATATGAATTTGTCAAACGATATTTTGGTGGTGACAACATGAGTGAACGACGATAACATTGATATCAAGCATCTTCTGTTTTTTCCGTCTGTCTCCTGAGAATACTATGACAAAGTTTATGACTCATGCGTTAAGTAGAACACACGAACTGAAATGAACACGAACACTCTGTTTTGTTTGATTTTTCCCTCGCTCCCGAGAATAACAACCTCTTGAAATTTTCACTGGGTTCGTGCAATAATTCAGATGAAATTCTGGAAGGAGAATTTCCGTAATATCGACTCCGAATCCAGGAAAGTCCGCTAAAAGTCCGCGATCTGCTCTGTTGATAAGTAATAAGAGTCCACCAGAAAGATTTAAACTGAATGAAAATCATCACTTTACAGTTCATTCGAAATCTTGGTCTACTTATGTAATATCAATTTTGAAAACAAATGTAAAATTTTGCTAGAGTAAAATTCCTATTTGACTAATGTCGATAATGAAATGAGTGTAGCAGACAATTGGTTAAAACCGAGACCTTATTTCAATATCAGCATCTCTAAAACAAGTTTTAAAAAAATCGAAAACCTTGTTCTACCTTGGTCTTTCCTTGCTCGTTCTTTCATGTCCTAGTAGAATGAAATGGATTTGACCAATTTTAGTTACTGTAGTTTCGGTGCGTTATTAATATTTGAAAGCAAGAACCTCAAGCATCAATCGCTCTTCGTTGTCCCGCGCTTCAATCGCTTCTCTGAAGCGGACCTATTTCCGAGATGGCGACAAACTGATCTTCCATTTTGCAGATGGAAGAGGATCACTAACCTGGTCACGAAGCAAGAGACTACTACACAGCTACCGCAGTTAACGTTTTTGAACTGGAAGAAGAACGCTCAACACATGCGATGTCACGCTAAAATCGCTTTAATCAAACTGACAGAAATCGCCGCCAAAGTGTACCGCCGAACTTGTGATTGTGTTTTTTTCTCCTGGACAGTATGCAATTGCCAAGAGCTAAAGCAAAGAAATTTGAATAGAAGCTTGTTACATCAAGTCTCTTCTTTGTTACGTATTACGTTCAAAGAAGTCTTTCCGTTTGAGAAAACAAACTATAGGCCGTTGTGTGGGCATTGCAGTTAATACTTATTTAGGGCAGCCTTCTGGAAAACACGTAAAGCTCATTACGATGTGCATAGGGAATGTTGGAAAATCAAAGAGGAAGCTGAGCATTTGAAACATGAGACAAAGACACTTACAGTGTGATCTATGGTCTCAGGCGTGCGGTTTGTAGTGAAGGTTCAGGCGTGCGGTTTGTAGCCGGCGCGAAGAAAGAATGGATAAAAAGGCGAGGAGATTTCGTTCGACCCCACAAACCGAGAGCTAAGACCAGGCTAGATCATAATATGGGAAAAAAATCATTAAAATTAAGCATACTTTTCTGTCGCAGTTAAGCGGCTGAGAGGTCATTGCAAGGGATTTGGTTCATTTTAATTGCCCATTAGAGCAGTTGATTTATCGAATTGTCAACATTTAAGACTCTTTGAAAAGTATTCTATAAAATAAGAACCTGTGTCAAATGTTATACTTAAAAGGGGGGTCTAAATGGAAATCGTAGACTGACAGGTCCTTAAAAACGAGGGGTTGTAACATGCGAGTTTTACTGTATCAGGAAAGAATTACAAGTCCGCACCACTTGAAAAAAAAAAACTGGGAATAAACTACACCAAATAACTTTATATGATCACCCACAGTAAACCAAGCTTAAGTTACACAAAATGACTGCTTTCGATTGTAATATTTGGTAATTTCCAAGACCTAATTACTTGGGAAGCACCAACACTTCCTCGTCAAGTTTTTCACTGATTGTCTCACTTCCCGCATCTTCCAGCAGTACAAAAATGGTTAAACACACTCCAGTGAAAAGAGATTGACTCTTTATATACCATATGGAAGATAACAAACGAATAACCTCGGTTGCACCCACAATGCACTGGACACTGATTCTGTATAGCAGTGCGGTGATTGCGAAGCTTGAGATAAATTTTCGTGTAACCACGTAGGGGCCAAAGCACCCCGCAAATGCTTCATCAGTTCTTGGATATTTCACATTATTTCGCATTACTTAAAAAGTATTGACTCTTTCTACACCAAACTTGGCAGAGGAGCAGGAGACCTATTGCCAATTATATTTACGTGAAAAATGTCAGTAAATGTCAAAGTTGTGACGTCACAGTGATGACGTCGTGTTTCTTGCCACTTTTGAAGTTTTTAATATGCATATTTTTTGCAATGTGTTCGAAAGAGCACATCAAGAGGAGTTGAAACCTGAAAAATTTTTGTCCATATCACAAAAATTAAATGAAATATGGCATTTTTAAATATGAAAAATAACTCTGCAAAGTATGGAGTCCCCCCTTGAGAAAAATCCCCAAATTGGAGCCGTAATTTTGTTCCAGCAAATGCAGCTATGTTCCACATGTGATGTGCCAGATGACTAAAACCAAAATAAAGAAGAAAATCGGAATAAAAAATTATCCCTTTAGTGTTATTGCGTTAAAATAAATTTTGTCACGTCATAACCTGTGACGTCACCCGTTTTTTAACTGTTAATACTATCCTAACAAAGCCGAAAATCAAATTTCTAAAACCATACGATTTTTGACAACATCAAGCTTTCTATTTTTCTAGATTATTAGCCTTCCTAGAAAAAAACTGAAAAAAATAAACCAGAGAGACTAACTTAAGAAGGACAGTATGGTTAAGCAAATTCCGGGGGGGGGGGACAGCAAAAAAATATTTAATTTACCATATCTCAAAAAATAATCATCATAGCAAAAAGCGGTTTCCGGCATTTTACTCCTCAAGTCAAGGCCTTTCCAATGATATAATCTTTACATCAGATTTTACAAAAAATTATAGCACGTTTTGGTGACGTCCTCAATTATGACGTCATAATCTGACATTTTGTCACAACTTCCAAATTAAAATAAACTGGAGAACAAAGAAAGTTCATCTGCCAAACTTGGTTCAGAAATATATAAACCAAGCAAATATAGCCTTCATGAAACATTAGGGGGGTGGTTTGGCCCCTACGTGAACAGACTGTCGAGGTAATCACACACAGTTAAGTTAAAGTGCAGCTGAAAGAAATAGTAACACGTAACCTGTAGAGGTATGATGACAATCCAGTGGCTTTAGCGAAAAGCCAAGAGGTACCAATAAAAACGCGTACGCGTACCAATAAAAACGCAAAGTCACGACATTTGTGAACCTTGAAAAATGAACTTTGCTTTAAAGCATGCTGCTCACGTTAAGGTGTCAGGTGCGGGAAAATTAGTACAACAACAATTTGTGGAACTAATGGCTTTAGGCTGTACTTATCGGAAGAAAATTCATATTGTTTAAACGGTATAGTCTTTGAACATTCCTTCTTTTAGCTGGGTTTAATTCGATTCATTCAAGTCAATAAAGTTTGAAATTAGAAGCAGATATATCTATTTACAATTTTCGTTTATTCTTTTTTTGCGTTCTAGTTATGGTCATTAAGAGCAGAATTCCAATTTCCATCAAATTTAAGGCACACTATTCTTTCTGCCTTGATAGGATTTCCTCCCTATTTTCCTGTCCACTAGGCATTCGGCACTTCATGTTATATTTACTAGACCACTAATGTATACATCTCTTATACTCATCTCAATATTCTTTGAAATGGGTGGAACTGATTCATTTGAAACAAAACCTTTGCCAATTTTCTTCATATTGGGACCATTTTAACAAATTCAAGAAAGGCAATTACAAACAAACGATAACGGACCTCTTAGAATCTATCACTATTATGGCCTGTTTAGTCATGCAGAGTCATGATTATAGACTGAACAGTAAACGACGATACCGACAACCAGTTCCTTTTTCAACACAATAATGCACTGGGGCGAATATATTAAAACAGAAGATAAACGACCACTTAGTGTCTATTTACGCTGAAGAGACAAACAGCTGAAGCATATCGTTTTATCATCGGGATCTCAATATTTGCTATTGAGTCTCTGTTGAGTCTTCTCCCGGGATTCTTATTTTTGAGATCGGCAGAAATGATTCCCCGAGGTAGTTGTTGGGGACGGTATTCAAAGAGTATTTAGTTTACTGGAAAAGCTAAAAAGTGACACGGAAATGCCAGAGAATAGGAGGCAACGTATTCCTCTGATCGCATCTTTTGATCATAGGAATCGAACCCCAAAGACGATGAGTCGGAATGTCACCGAAAGCGTGGATGAAATACATGAAATTAATTTTACTTCTCTTTTCTTTTATTCCCACGCGCACAGAAATGGCTTCCCGTTCAAATGGCATTGGCTTGTTATATCCAAATACATTGGGTTCTTAGCCACATATTATCTCTAGATCTAGAGCTCGACCTGTTGATTTCGCTTTGTCTCCAGCATGTTTTTGCTTTTTGTTAAATCAAATTTTGAAATCACTGGTTATCCTTGCAATCTGATTGGCTCTCGGCGGTGCGATTTATTCGCGAATCACTATTTTTCTCCAAATCGCATCTTTTTCTCAGCCAATGACAAAGGGACAGATTTCAAGGTTAGTTTAAGTTTAAAGTAACCAATAAAATTTCTGGAAAACGAAAGACAAAAAGCCATTGTGTGGCGAATTTTTCAACTATTATTGCCAAAACTTTAAACTTAATGTTGTTGTTGTGGTTTTCAAATTTACAGTTTCTGAATGACGATTATGAGCTGGTTCAGGCTGGCGACTTACTTGAAGGGAAGTTCCCAACTTTCAGTGTCCATTTTGATGATTTTTTCCGAGTCAACACCTTCTCAAAATCCGTATGATACCGAGTCCAACAAGATATAAACAAGTGAAAACCACACAGCAACAAATGCAGAGCCATGTCAAGAAGATAGATGTTTCCAGGTCTTCGGTAGGTTCAACCGAAATAATACAAGCGCTCAAATCTGTCGCTGTGAATAAACATGTATAGTCAAAATACGCTTTGCTCCACAAAACAGTGAATGAACGAACGTCTTCCGAAGCTGGTGCCAGTCCCGCCATCTTGAAAATATCTTGAAACAAATGGCACCGCAAGAGCTTGACAAGATCCTGAGTATTAAGTTCTATGCTGAGGTCACAAAAAGAAATGGAGATGGTAACGAGCTCGAATCCCTTAAAATCATGCAGAGTGCCACTGAACAGTATTTAAAAGAGAAGAACTATCCACTGGGAACCGTGCACTCGAGGGAGTTTCACAACTCAAAAGAAATCCATCGCAGAACTACACAGGTTGCAAAGTCAACGAGAAGCCTCAGCCTCAACCACAGAAGGAAGGGAGGCCTTCCATCATTGATTCAGGAGACGAGAATTGAATTTTATGAATGAAGTAGACTGTTTTCGTCCTGAGAACTGCTTGTTCCCTTGTTATGCTCGAATCAGTTTTCAGTCACATGACATCGTTTTGCATAATAAATGAGATGTAAAGGCGTTTCCGGCTCCGCTATTTTTAACAAACCGGTAACTGGAACAATACACCAAAAATCTAAAACTTAAGGCAATAGCATTTTGCGATTTCAACTGAAATGGATCTAATAAAGTGGCAATTGAACTGAGTGGAGTGCAATTTTGGTCTGAAATCGCACTTGTGATTTCAAATCGAACTCGCGCTGCGCACTCGTTCGATTTTGAAATCAAGCGTATGATTTTAGATCAAATTGCACTCAATCCACTCAGCTCAATTACCATTATTTATCAAACTTATCGCTGACCACGATTATTTACTGCTGTAGTATCAATTAAGAATGTAAGAAAAACAGTGTACGATACGATCAGGCAGCTTGGGTGTTTGACGAGTAGAATGTGTCTTGGAAAGTAAAACACTTTGTTAACAACATGTAATTAATTCTGAAGAGCGGCATTATTCGATAGAATAGGGAATAACCTTGGTACACCTCTAACAACATAGTGACTACAAGTAAAGTATATAGAGTTCTGCTAAAGAAAAGATATGAAGCTACTTTCCCGCAATATAGTACATTACTGTCTTTTTTTGTAATAAGTATTTCTTTACACTTCTTCTAAGAACAATTTTTGTAATGTCGTATTGAACTGTGGGATTCAAAAGAAAGATAACAATTAAGGAACACGCTACTAACTCTGTACTTTACTTTACTGAATAGACACATCGCTTCCTAGCCTGATAATTTAACCTGGGATCCCATTTAGCATACGTCGAAAAGAGAAAACAACTTATGCTTTGTTTCAGAAACAAAGAGCAACTTAGCTGAGCTGGGTTTACTGTTTCTAGTTTGGATCTCCACTCTCGGTCTACAATCGCATAGTCACAAAGTTTTGCTTTACTCTGCCTCTGAACACCTGCTGTGTCACTTGATCATAAGTGTACCGCCAGTTTTGGGTGAATTATGGGTTTGTGCGTCACACCAACGCAAATAAACCTTTATCTTCAGCTTGTTACGTACAATAAGTTGTGAATTTTCTAAGAAAAGCCCAGCTGAGATGTGTATTGTTCATATTTCAGTCTACGATGATTAGTCATTTAATCAGATATAATGATGGATGATAATGTGTCTCTAAGTGGCCCATTATCTTCTGTTGGAATATATTCCTCTTACATGAACAAGGTATCTATATCGTCGATTACTGGTCAGTGTGTGATCATGACTCTGCATGGCTTTGCATGAATAATCGATATCAGTAGTCACGATAGATTCTCAGAGGTCCATCAGAGTCGTTCTTGTGCTATCGAATTTGTTAAAACGACCAAAAGGATTCGTTAAGGATATTGAGATGAGCAAGTGAATTATGCATTTGTGGTCCTGCAATTAAGTGTGGAATGCACTAGGGCCGAAACATGTCAAAGCAGAAGGTACTAGATGCCTTGATTTTGATGGAAATTGCAATTCTGCTCTTAATGGCCTTAGCTAGAAGACAAATGAGGGGAAAAAATGAAAAAAAAAATTCAATTTACCTAAAGCTTGTAATTGAACTTAACTTTGGAGGGCTTATCAAACAAAGAAAGTTTTCTTTTTATCACCACATCTTGAGTTATGAAATTATAATGAATTATTTTTCCTCAGCTTTGCTGCAAAACAAAGTACAACGACAACAAAACGCATTTATACTTGAGGTAGCTTGATCAAGGTGGAAAAAGTTTGTAGTGCCTGAAGTTTGAGCTTGAATGAAATTATGTATCCGAATGGAAGTAGCGTTCTTCATATGTTTTTCTGATTCAATTAAATTTGAAATGTCTATTGACTTGAATGAATGACTGAGGTAAAAGAGGAAAAAAAGTTTATAAAGAATAGTTCGGACGCCAATGACCGACTGGAAATAACTGTTGATGTTTATTTTTTTAATCTTTTTTTCTTTCTTTTTTCTTTCTTTCTTTTTTTTTTTTTCATGTTATTAAATTCGAAATATCTATTCACTTAAATGAATGGGGTAAAAGTGGAAAGATCTCAAACGAAAATACCAATGACAAATAAACATAGAAAGAACTAATTAGCCTCCTCACAACAACACATTAAAAGAACAAAACAAAGGATTATAGTTAAATAACACTGCTTTGAAGCAAACTCTGTAAAGTCATATCACCATTTACTGCATGATAAATAGAAAAAAGGATGCGTTGACGCTTCTTAGCAGAAATGAATTATCAACCTGACAATGATGATATTGATCTAAAATCGCACCAGATAGATCCACGGAAATGTCGAACATTTCAACCTAAAGTAATCAGGTCCAGCAAGGGCCGGGAGTTGGATTTCCTGTTTTAGAAGCTTAAACGCTCTTTGTTCGTAGCTTTTATCAGAAACTCGGGACCTTGACACTGAATACATCTTTTAAGTAATCAAAAAAGACATAGGGGGAATGTTTTCCGTTCTTAAGAAATGCCGAGGAAAACTGGACTGCCTTATTCAAGAAATGCTATTTATTCGTGAACGGAAACCGAAGTAAAAAACGTAGTCAGACTCAATACGTGCAAGAGCATTTATTTAAACATATACCGCACGCACTGTCACGTCAAACATCATTGACAACGAAACACTTATTGTTGTAATGTACTCTATCCATTCACCTTTATTTGTATTTAATTTCGAAACTACAGCTTACACCTGTACTTGATAATGGAGTCACGGAAAGATGACTTCGAAACGACGTAGTTTTAGTCCTTGAATATTCATTATCAAATGTATTTCGAAATGTTCTGTTATCAAAATAGAGATATTGGTCAACATATTTGTTCAATTTTTTTGTTCACGGAAATAGAATTTCAAATTTGGCAATTAATCACACTTTAAGGTGACCGGAATCAACGTGTATAAATTGCAAGGCTTTCACAAACTGAAGCGTAGTCATAAGCAGCAGTTGTGAAGAGTTCATCAAAGTTGAGAAGACTGCATTTGCAGTGCTGAAAGCGGCCTCCAGAAGATCAGATAACTTTATCTAATTCGATCGCTTACATGTAGGTATGTAATTGAAAGAAAAGCAAATGAAAATGTAGGAAATTATAGACTGTTATTGTGGCCTACATCCTGAATCTGTTGGTAAGACTTATATATCAATGTTTCAGTTCTTCTACATGATTTTTTTTTTTGAAAAATATATTTAGTATGCTTTATTCTTCCTATTCTTAAAATTATTCCACAGCAGCTTGCAAGCTCAGTTAAAAAGCTTTGTTACATAACTGGATCAAGAAGAAAAGGTAACTACAGTACATGAATAATGCATGGCAACTCACTAAAAGATTACATCTTCTGATATAATATAATACTGGACGACCTAGAGTCACTGAAAACGTGTAGCAGAAGCAAAATTATTTAGGCAAACATGAAGTTTGGGAAGAGAATGTTTTGCATCTTAATCCTAAGGTTACCGTAGACCTTCAGGAGAGTCTCTGACGAAATCTTTCGTACTCGCGTCGCTTTTGAAAAGAAGTGTGAAAAGAATATATCACTGTAAAGCCAATCAGATGTAGAATGAGAAAAAAAAAGAAAAAAAGATTTTTGAAGATTTCATTTATTGATTAGCGCACGCAAGAGTTACCTGGATACGATGTACAAGCTGCGTCATGCCAATCTGCGGATGACCGACTACAAAAAGTGCGTGAGGCTTTTTCGATTTTCCTTTTGGTTAATGAAAAATATCTATATTGGATTAGATGAATATAATATTAGTTAACCGATCTTCGTGACATGAGAAGGCCTTAGAGAGGCCTGAAAAATCAAAAAACCCACACACTTTGGTGCATTGATAATCGAAGAACATTTTGGCCAACCTTGTTAAAAATCTACCCGAGTCTACATAAAACCAATTGAAAGGCTGACCGGACGGCTGAAAAGGGTAAATTTAATGCCCAATATTTCGGTTAGACAGGACTAACCTTCTTCAGGGCCGGGGCTACACTGAAGCTAAGTAGATATGGATAAAACAGACACAAAAGTTGAGATGATACTACAGGAAATATGTGACATGGTTCGTTGACAAAAAATAGGGAAAAAGGAAACGTGCACTAAAGCGAATGCATAAAAAATAAATAGATTAAATTTCGTCCGACCTGTTTAACCCAGAAGGTTTAAGGGTCTTGCTCTTGGAGATAAAAATACTTCTCTTGCCTCGCGAATAGCGTCAGTTTCATTTTTTTTTTTTCAGTCCCTATTTGAGTTGATGATTTCGAAAGGAACGAATTCTATGTTGTGCATACAGTGGGCAGGAAGGGTAAAGTGATCTGTAACGGCGGTGGGTTGGTCAATGTGTCGTTGTGTGATGGCTTTTTCGATTGCGCGTCTGTGCTCACCAAATCTGTCGCTGAAACGACGTTTAGTCTCGCCTATGTACTGAGCATTGCATTTGTTGCCCTGTATCATATAGACGAGATTAGAAGAAGAGCAGGAGATGTGATTTTGTATACGTCTTTGTTCGTTGGTAGAGAAAAAAGTATGAGACGTAGTTCCCTCTGTAAAATCTGTATACCCTATTAATTCGCTTGAGGCAAAAAAGTGGAGGATCCGACTACGAAACTAGCAACCAAAATCGATCAACCACCCATCCGAAACAAAACTTGGAAACTGCTATAAACTTACTAAGGTGAGTTTTTACTGGAGTACCATACTTACAACCTTTTTGGAGGCCACAGGTTGGTCGAAGAATGAGCCTTTGAATTGTTGCTGGTGGTGAGTTCCTTCTTAAGTTGTTGCTTTCATGGAACGATCCTTCGTCTTTCCTCGTTTTCTTCGGCACGAGTTTCTTACCAGCTGTTATCCAAATTGTCTTCTGTCTTAATAATGAACTCAGAGCAATCTCTTTTTGCAGACATCTTCTCCATAATTAACTGATCTTTCTTTTAAACGAAAAAGCAGTTGTAATTCTTTCAATGTGAACAATGTAATTGAAATTCCAATGTGTATTTATTGACGGAAAATCCACAAGGGGTCTCATATTTTTAAATTTGGATTATAACACCATGAGCTAATTATTAAATCTTCTCCAAAATTGATTTCTTTTTTCTAGATTTCTCGCGATCATTTAACAATTTAAAGTAATCTTTTACCAGACTTTAAATCAATCTTTTAGCTATGCAATGAGCGAAGGAAAAAAAAATACAACATTTGTCCCCTGAATGTCGACGTCTACAGTAATCTTTACCGGGAAACAACTGTAGTAATTTCTCAGTAAACTTCTTCTCCAACGAAAATGACTCAGACAAGCAAACTACTTCAAATCAGATTCTGCCGTTCTGAGAGATTCTCACTGATCAATTTTTCGGATGAAAATTGCAAAGGCAGCCGATGACGGAAAGCTCAGCGGATTTATAGAAACTAAATAGTTCAAGAATAGTTTATGGCTTGTATAGTAAAATTATTCGCCTTTTTTTCAACACTAGCATATTGCTGTATGTGAGTCCACGCTCTATCACAGAGAAGTGAGGTGTAAGTAAGATGCAAATGTCCGAGCCGGACATTTGTATCTCACTTGCAAATGTTACAATGACATATCTGCATCTTACAATCAGATGCCGTTGTTAACACCAAAGGCATCTCATTGTTAGTTGTCTAGGAGAGATATTTCTGTAGTTAACTAAAAAGTATGTACGTTCTCTTTTTCAGGAAATCAGAAGAAACTGTGTCGTCTGATGTAGGAGTCCTCACCTGACGCAAGAATTCTCGCCCCGGAAATGAGAGAATTTTGTTAACACAGAGAGGAGGAAATCTTATGGAGACAAAACATGATGAATTCTACTGAAATTGGAAAATGCACCATAATTCAAGAGCTCTGTTGCTTGGCAAGCCTTAAGGAGCCACATCGAACAATTACTTCAGCATTAAATATTCTCCTTTCCACCATTGCTTTAATGGGGAATGTTCTGATTTTTGTTGCCCTTCAAAAGGTCTCTTCCCTTCATCCGCCATCAAAACTTCTGTTAGGTTGCCTGGCGACCACTGATCTCTGCGTGGGCCTAATTTCACAGCCTCTCTTTGTAACCTTTATTTTGGCACCAGAACATTCCAAACTTTGCTACTATACTAGCATATCTTCAAATACATTAGGGTACATTTTCTGTGGGGTGTCATTTCTAATAATAACGGCAATAAGTGTAGATAGGCTTCTCGCCCTGATGTTGGGGTTAAGATACAGGCAAGTGGTAACTTTGAGGCGAGTATTGGTCCTAGTATTCTTATTTTGGATTTTTACCACTGTCTTTTCAGTCACAGTGCTCTACGAGCGTCGCATGGCTGAAATGATTCTTTCCGTAATAATGCCATCATGTCTATTAACCTCCATATTTTGCTACTCGAAGATTTATCTTACCCTTCACCGTCGCCAAGCTCAGGTCAAGATTAGTACGTCCCAAGGACAACCAAATGAAGCACGAATTCCACTGAATATAGTACGATACAGAAAGACCGTCTCCAGTGCTTTGTGGATACAAATGACTCTACTTGCCTGTTATCTGCCTCTTGGTATTGTAACAGGTTTACGTGGCGTGCTTGGATCACACTCGCCATCTTTTCACCAAGCTCATGCTGTAGCGATTACCCTTCTTTTGTTGAACTCCACTTTGAATCCATTCCTGTACTGTTGGAAAATAAGAGACGTCAGGCGAGGAGTGAAGGACACCATCAAGAAGTTGAACTGTTTCACGGGTTAGCTTTCTTGATCGCTGATTACCATCAAGACTCATTTATCTGTCAAGCAAACACTTCATACGGGTCGGAACAAGCATTTTTCTGACTGACACCAAAAATGCTCTAAATACAGCTATCAGTTACAGGTTAACCCTGGAGGTAGAAATCGAGACAAAAGAGAAAAGTCAATAAACACTTTTCAGAATAGCATAACTTAACCAGAAAAGGGTGGGAGGGGGGTAATCTAACCCCTCTAACTGCGGTCCGGGTGAGGGTATGAGTTAGCATGTACCTACGAGAGTAAACCCCTTGCCTACGCTTATTTTAAACTTTTCTGACTCAAAGAACATTCAAAATATAGTGGTTAAGCTTTTCTTACTCTTTTTAAAAAGTAGCGGAAAACGTTCTACGAGATCTTGGAATTGCCCAGAAATTGTACCATGTAAATGTTAAGTTTATTATATGCAACTAAAATACAGTTATCATCGGTGCTTTTTCTCCAAACATTTATTTAGAATTCCGGCTTTATATATTTATACATGAACAAGCACTTATCCTTGAAAATTGTTCTCTTTCGCTGTTAATTAAAACGTGGGTTAATTTCTTTTTTGCATCGATGTTTTGAATATATTCCATTATTAAATTCTCAGCCTCGGATAATGCAATTCTAGCTTTCTGATTGGTTCACTGGATCTCGGTTACCAGCCATTATACCTGTGTTTGACCTTATATGGAAATGAAAGCGGCAAACGTCGCTCGGCATAAGCTTTTTCGCGTGAAGCGAAGTTTCGTCGACAAAAAAAATGGATGAAAAAAAGCACATTCGGTGAGCTATCTACACAGGAAATACAGGAAATTATGGACAATGCCGTCCCAGTAACAACAAAAAAGCCACAAAGTTCGATATAAGGTTATTTAACGGTACGTGTACGTTAAGTTTCCCTTAAAGTTGCAAAATTAAAATATCACCGGCGAGATTTTACGCATTCATGAAGATTATGTGACAAAAACAATGTTTACCTTAACAGAATGGCTTGCTAGTCCTGGTGGGACCAAATTTTCGAAACCGATATAAGAAAAGTCAAAAGAAGAACTGAATGTTCAGTTGAAGTGTTTTTACTCGTCTGCGAGGAAGAAAGATGACACGTATTGCAAAAGTTCATTGATTAAATCCATTAGAGCCGCCGGTTGATCATTTCCTTTGCACGCCGCCCCACAACAAACCGTTTTCCTTTATCTCTGACCTGGCAAATAAATTATTAGAGCATATGCATTTGTAAAAGGCCGCAGGAAAACAGGCATAATTGCCGGCGTAGTCTATAAGAAACCAGTTTCCAATGAGCAGATGAGGAAACTCTTCGACTAAGCAAGCTCGGATCGGCCGAGTGCAAAAATCCCGCACAGCTACAGAGGACGATCTAGTTTCATCTCAGTCTCTTTTTTGGCCGACGACGACAAGAGAATCAACGACAGCTAGCGCCAACAATTCTGTCCTTGCGAAAAACACCTCAAGGAGTTGAGTGTTTTGAGCTGAACCGAAGCCCGGTTCTTTACCAGCCACGAAAAATCACCAGGGTGGCCTCGGAGATTCTGAAGATGAATGTGACGCTAAGATAGTTTCTGTCCTTGACTCTAAATCTGGCCAACAATGAGCTCCACACATACAGCTCGAAATGCCAAGGCTTTCAAAGCAAGGGAATCCTGAAAGGGGTCTTGTCGAGAATAATTTTGGCACAACGTCTGTGTCACATTGCGATCAAAGTTTTCCGCGGCATTATTACAACGGCAATGTGCAAGTGCACAATTATTCGGCTCTTCTCCATGACTCGAACTTGAACGCTTTTCAAACTTTCTGACCAGGGTTATATCTCCTTCATTTGATAGACTTTCCTTGAATTCTACGTGATTGTAATTTCATTCAGCAAATTCGCTTGCTTCGCTTTCAAATTTTTCATTCAACTGATTTTAGAAACGACGCGCATGTCATGTGATTTCCCACTTGTTGTTGTTTTTGTCACACCGACTTCCGGTCATTTTGTAAAATTAAAATCCAATAAAATTAAGCTATATTTCCAAGAATACAAAAGCACCGAATTTAATAAAACAATTATTCCATTCGCGCTTGTTGGATATGAGATTGGTTATAGCCAACTCGGCCCTACGGGCCTCGTTGGCTATTTACCATCTCATATCCAACGCGCGCTCATGGAATAATTGTTAATTATTCAGCCACTTTAAAATGAGGGCTCTATAATCTATAAATGACTGTTGTAAGCTTTGTTTTCCATTTTAATCTCATTTTTTATCCCACAAACAGTGCATTGTGCCTGATCACGGATGTTTCTTCTGTGGGTCTCTTGTTTCTTCTGATTGAACAAATAGAGCATATTTTATATGACTTTACCGAACCCATAAGGCTACAATGGTCAACCGATAGATAAGCAAAAGCACCCACATAATTACTTTAATCTGCCAATTATTATAATTCTTCTATTGTTTCTAAAGAAAATGTAAACATTTTACGATGCACTACGTTTAAATGATTATAAATTCGTTCATACGAAAGTTCTTTTCCATTGGTCAACTCATCCTCTCTGTAAAGGGAGAATTAACAGGAGATTTGATGAGCGAACTCAATGTTAGCTAATGTTTTCTTATGCAGTCACAATGGCGGTACGAGAATGGAAACAATAATCTCACCAAAGATGCAAAACATCCAATAACCTTCATATTTTAATTTTGAAGAGCTTTTTTTTTTTTTTTATTTCGCTGTTGACCATAAGATCTCGCAATAGTTGTTTGTTCATCTTGGCAAAAGTTACCCACTCATTCATACATGTCCGTGATAAACAGAGAATTTTCCATGGCAACTTCACGTCCCGATATGGGATAATAAACAAAAGTAGTATAGGGGGAGTCACACAAAAACCGTTTCGCAGAGGGAGCTTTATTTCACCTTATCGCAGCCCCCATCGGCAAGTCCGGCCCTCACATGCTCGGGCCGGTTGAACCTGAGGGCTGCGAAACGGTGAAATTCAGCTCCCTCTTTGAAACAGTATTTGTGTGACTCCCCCTATACTACTTACAACAAAGGAGGGCCCCATATTAGAAACAAGCGAGCCCGCTGTTATACCGCCCGAGCCGCGATGTTTCGAGCGACAAACAAGTGCGCGTGGCTGATGCGGGCCCGGAAAGAAAGCTGCGGGAAGAGTTGTGTCAGGGGCTGTACGTATTGCAGGCAGCATAAATACCAGCTAAAGAAAGGAATGAAGATGCCAGAGCCGTGTAGAGGCTGCGGGTTCGGGCTTTTGTGCGATTACCGCCTATGCAGACCATGTGGCAGGAACGCGCTAAAACAGCGTCTTGCCCGCAAGCGCAAAAAAGCAAAGGAAACTTTTGAACTTGTTTTGCTTGAGATGAAAGAAACACAACAGTTAGAGAAATGAATACTCTTGTAATACAAAAGGAACTATGGCTTCCAACAACCAAAGGTACCAAGAAAGACTGGAAGAAGAACTCGCAAAAAGTCGATCCAGCAACGTTGGAGTATTTGGAGCAACTTCTTGCAGAAAATGCGCCAGCTGTAAGAAAGGTTGTCCAGAACGTGCTGGATGAACCAATTTCTCAAGAAACGCAGAAGAGTTTGCAAAACCCCTTACTCCCAAAGCCTTACCAACCAAGACCCCCTTCACGCCAAAGAAAGTCGAGAAAAACGCAAGCCCTTCTGAGTGAGTTCGACCCGTTTCCCGCAAGGAAAACCTGAACAGTGACAGACTACCAGAAGGAGATTCTGGATCTGTTCGATGACGCGGAAAAAGAAGGGGAAGAGACACCGGCTGGGGTGAGGAGGGTGGGGGGGTTGGGGGGTGGCGGACTCCTTTGTGAAAAGGTCGGGGATGCTCATCACCTCCCTTAGGAATGTAAATTACGGATTTTGGTCTCACCTTATAAGATGTTCAAGTCGAACCCCAACTATTTTTAGCCGTCAAGGTTATCTTTTAAGGTTGCACTCGAAGATATGATAAAATAAAAACGCTGTCTGCCCGCAGAGATAATATGAATTATCTAACTTCTTGCCTTGAAGGAGAGCATTAGTCTGAAAGTAACGCATGGTTTTTCTTTTGCATCCATTCCGCTGAACAAAATAAGCATGTTTTGGTACTTCGTAGATTGAATAGTGTTTGTCAGTCGACGGTGTTATAAGTCTGGTCAGTTGAAAGTGATTGGTTAGTTTAGCCGCGATGGTATTGACTGAAAGACTCGCATAAAGTTTATTAACAGTATTGGTCGGTTTTTTTGAGTTTCGATCCGTCTTTTGTTTAGTCAATCAAGTCGGGGTTTTTTTTGGCCTTTCCCGAACCCATTCCGCTACAGAAGTCTACAAAGGCAAGTCAAAGCATACACAGATATAATTACTTTTTGTTGTCAATTCTATTTGTTTTTCATTCTTTCTAAGGGAATTTGAAACTTTTTTTTTTCATTTACTGATTTCAATTAACTTGTTATACGAAAAGATTATACGAAAGCTCTTTCTCATTGGTGAACTTTTCGGCAGTTCTTCTTTTGTACGGCTCGTTTAAGTGTGTTAATATTCTTGTCACTTATCTGATTCTTTGAGCATTCCTCTGCGTCGCATTATGATGACATTTAGTAAATGACAGGATAGAGTTTTCATTCAGACAGCTTGATCGCACGATTTTACATCTACATCTACATCTACATTTATTAAGTTGATAAAATCTTGGAAGATATCACATTTACCACCGATATGACGCCGAGATCTTCCAAGCTCCGTGGTGTTTCTCTGTAAGTCAGTTCTGCGATGAATGGATTTCCCTCCTGAGGCATTTTCAATCTGAACTGTTACAATTTAATTGTAACAGTTCAGATTGAAAACGCCCCAGGAGAATTAGTTGGTTGTGCTGTTGTGTGAATATCTTGTCACTTGGTACCTTCGATGGAGCTGACAAGGGTCTTTCCTTCATTGTCTCAATCCGCTTCTGCCTAAAAGTGTCTAAACAAATCATAGCGCCGAGAGATTCTGATCTAAATAGTTGTGCGCTTCGTTGCTTGTTTTGAAGTTTTTCGACATCTAGCGATGCCAAGGAATAGCGACGTTGCCTAATGTGACGCGCACTGCGAGCTGCTGGCCTATTTCTGCACTTTAACAGCTCCATTATAGCTTTCCTTAAGCGGCGGTTTCTATACCAGTACAATAATGGGTTGAACAGAGAGTTCAACTGAAGTATTGTTTCCGGCTATCGTATAATGGAAATCTGGCGGAGAAATGGTAAAGCTCCTTGAAAGATAAGGACGTCGACGGTAGGATCACTCGAGACACCAACGAGAACTATTAACCAAAAAGTCGTGTAAGCAACCTTGCTTTCAAGCTCCCTTTTGACCAGAACTTTTACTGAGCGGATTCCCGTTCGGTTCCATTTTCGCAAAGCGAAATTAAATAACCCTTGGCATAAAAAATATGCTATAAACGATACAGACAACGCAGAAAATGCTCAAAATGACATTTACGACTGTTATAATTTCATAACGAACGCTCATAGCAACCATGATGACCAATGGAACAACCAATGTTACTGCCGACAGCCATGCAACTCTCGAGCTCGTGTTTTTGGTTACACGACCTCCTCAGTAACAAAAGCCTTGTACTACATCCACTTCGCTACTGCCACATATCTCTCCCAAGCAATTAGAAGCAGATGACAAAATGACGAACTGCAAACAGTGTACAGTACAGAGACACTTCTGAAAAACATCATACAGATCCCATCGTTAAGAAAACGTCTCTGGATAACTAACGCGTCTAATGTGATACACAGTGGTATAGATACAGCGCCCACCAAAAGATCAGTTAAGGCCACGCTAGACAGCAGAATGTTTGAAATATTTTTCAGTTCTCTTCTCTTCCTCGTCGCTATTATAACCAAGAGGTTTAACAGAATGGTAAAGGGACAAGCAATGGTCGTGATGGCAGCAATAATCTTAAAGAAGTAAATCCCAGATGAATTGTTGCGACTCCGGGCCCAAACACTGGAGGAATTGCAGAGTGATTCTGTATTCTTCACTGTCATGATAAATAAACCTCCTTAAAATGGATGATTGCAGAGAATATGTTTCCTGACTGCTCGGTCCTCTTTTGATTCTGTGTTTCTGTCTTCTTGTCAAAACTCCACTGGTCTTGAGAATTGCTCGACCGAGTGGAAAATAAGGTCGCTTATGGCGTAATGTTGTTTTCAATCTGCATGTCGAGTGTTACAACTGAAGTGACGCTAGAGGATTCATTCACTGAGGGCTTCCTTTAAATGGTGAATATAGCTTTTAACACTTTTTTTTGTTCAAATTTTATAGTGTGTATTGAGTGAAACAGTAGCTTATTCGCGTGGCTTACTCTTTTTATTTGTATATAATGACGCCAGCTGATAATATTCTTACTGGAATCGGCTAAGTTCCCTCGTTAAATTTCTCTTTCAGTGACGTAAGTGTCACAAAGTGTCACAAGAAATTTATTTGATTGTTAAGAGAAGAGCAGATTTAATTCATAGCCTGAATGTCAGAGACTCCAGCAATTTCTATTTTCTTTGCTTTTTGCTCACCGTCGCAGAGCTCTTCGCGTTTCTCTTCGAATGTTTATTGACCGTCAAGCTAATTCACAAATTTAACATAACAATATGTAAAACCCGAAAAAGGTATCAGCAGTAAAGTATCGTATACAGAGAGTCATTTGCTAACATCAAACTTGAATATCAATTTTTTTCACAACAATGACACACGGCATTAAATTGTACCTACTTTTTCTTTTGCCGTTTTCAAGAACAGTCTAAAGTTAAATACCTTTTGACATTTTTTACATGAATTTCCGAAAAAAATGATTAGAAAGTCATTTTACAGCTATCTAGTACACGAAGAATTAGCCAAAATTACTTTTATTTGTGGCTTCAGTTTCCTCATGTGATCATATTCCCACGCTTTTGAAGCGAGATTTTCAAGTGAAGTGGCCAATTTTCTTTCTTCAATAAAATAACCTGCTCCTCACATTTTAAATTACCAAGCACAAACCGAAGCAATTAACCGCAGTATATCGTATAGAGAAAATTGACCGGAAATTTGTCGAGAGAACTTATTGCCTCAAAATGGAGGTAAATCTCCTCATTAGTTAAAGGAAAAGGAAAGAAAAGAAAAGACGTATATTTACCTTCATATTTCAATATGTCAGTTTTTATTTTGCAGATAATCATTCGATCAGTTCGTCTTATTAGGAAACGTTACCCGCTCATATATATATAAACAATAACCTCCATTTGGCGCGAAAACATGCTAGGATATTTGACCGCGGACATTATCTGTTCCGAGAAGCCAACAGTTTTCCGACAGCGTAGCTCGAGGAAAACTGAGAGCTTTGAGGAACAGATAATGTCCAGGGACAAATATCAGAGCATATTTTCGCGCCAAATGGAGGCTATTGTGTTTATTATCCTTTAAATCTTTTTCGCAACACGCGCAGTTTTGAAAATTGGGGAATATTCTAGGATATTTAGCGGTTATGTGCGTCTCGCAGTCTCGACTTTTCGCAAGGCTAAAGGGTTTCAAAGTCCCGATTCGTTCGTTTATCTCAGTTTTTATAAATGACGTCTTCTCTTCACTTGACATTGAATTTCAATAAAACAACTTACAAATTTCAGAGAAAAAGTTAATCTTAACTTCTCCTAAATTGTCTGAATTCCACAAAAAGCTACAAAACCTGCCGCAACGTCGGTTTTGGCTCCAGTAAAACAGTTATTTTGTTCTACGATATCATAACGTTAGTGTGTTATAATCGAATTTCCAGTTCCAGCCAGTTTGAAGAAGCTGGCTAAAAGGCTGCACAAGCTCGATCTAGCTCTCAGCTAAATCTGGGGCCCGAATTTAAGAGTCTGAACGTCTTGTGCTCGCACGTCAAACCCTTTGAAGTCTCGGTCTCGCAATTTAAAATGTCAAAATGTCTCGGGCTCGCAGAGGAAAACGCTTGTCTCGCCGTCTCGCGCAGTCTCGCATTTACCATTCGCCACCCCTAAAGATCTTGGAGGTTCGGTGACCTCTACTTTTCTTTCCAGAAACAGATTTTATTTACAATTATCTCCACATTGTCTAAAATGAACAAAAAATCATCGCGGGAAGAAAAAAAAATCAAGATTTCTGTCCACGGGACATCGAATCCTGCCACCTTGCGGCTGCCGGGCGCGTGAATCTGTGTTTGCTAAATGCGAACTTGTTCTTTAAGGAGCCCCACCAGTTGACTAAATTCACTTAATAGGTCAACTTAGTTAAATGTTCCACAGAGAACATTTCAGTTCAAATATCTAATTGCAGTGTTTTCGCGTTTACAGACATTGTGGCCTTATTCGCTAACGAAGCCCGATTTTTTTCAGATTCAGGGTGATCTTCCGAGCATGTTCTCTCCAAAACGAAGTCGGTGACCCCCTCCCCCCTCCCCCCATTTTGCATTTCTGACATAACTAACTTATCATCTTAGAGTGGTAAAAGTCTCAGAAAAAATCAATGTTGAAAAATTTTCGTGCGAACGTCCTTGAGCCGAAAGACGCGTACTTTTTCCCCTTAAGCCTGGGAGAGAGCTCTCTGCTCACAGCTGTTTGGCGGAAAATAACGGCATTTAAAAATATCCGCCAATTATATTTTATTTTAGTTTATTCCATATGTAACAACTATTCCTCTTTTTATATTTATAATGCTAACTCATGTAAACACTGTAAATAGTGCACAATAAAGAAGTAGAGTTGGGTTCCGCTAGCGGCCGCTCTTCTATGTCTAAGGCTATTATATTGCACTCTACTAATTGCCACCAGAGGCAGCATGAAAAGCTGACTTGGAATGTAATGCCGCCTTCGCGGTCTTTCACACCTCGGTTAGCCGGGTAATCCGGCATGAACCGTTTATAAGGAAAAAAGGAAAGGTCGCCTAAAAGGGTGCCTTGGGCAAGTAGACAGGGTGCCCAGGGAATATCGGCTACCCTGTCTAGCAAGTTAACGATCCAATGCCTGGGAAAGCTCGCTCATTTCACAGCTGTTTGACGGATAATAGCGGGAATTAAGTAAATATGCTAATTATATTTGATTTGAGTTTATTCCATTTTCATCCTATTTTATCTAGAGCTTGCCACTTTTGCAAGGAAAAAAACTAATTAGAAGACAACCTACCGATACAGTTTTAACATTGCACTATTGTTAACTCAAAACTGCAGAGAGAACAGACGAGGGAATTTCCGTGTAACTGTTGGCAAAATTAGTCACAAAACACACAAAAAGTCTCTTCAGTAATGCTTTTAAAACTGCAACTTGAATATGTATATGTCATTAAATTTTCTTTCGGTTTAAACTATTGTTTGAATTTTATCACTGGAATCATTTTTTCTTGACCAAACGTAGCCACTAAAAATGGCTGGAAATTGACCCTGTTTTCTGACTGACTGCGTCTCGACCGCCTAAGCCATACACAAAAATATAGAGGACAAATCAATTCTGAAACTAACGGCAAAAAATAGCTTACGCTAGAACTAAGTTCTAGAAAATAAAATTTACAACCAATTCATTGCAAGCTGTTAAGATGACTGCAACAGAAACAACAATCATCTCTCGCGAAAATAAGCAACTTTACTGAACACATAGAGTAGCATCAAACAAGTTCTGTATATCATGATCAGATGAACGCAAAGGTAAAACAGAGTTTTAACATTACAAGAAAATCATAGGAAACAACAAGAATATTTTCTATTTGGAAAACAATGACACTTGTGGCGGCGAGATGTCAGACGGAATTTTAATCACAAACTCTTACACTGTAAACGCATGAATATTTCAGATATTTTATTGCCAATACTTAAACTCTTAGCACACAAACCGGGGTATCAAAAATGCTTAACGTGTTAAGAACAACAAGGGTACCACCAAATATTGCAATCACCGCTTGCTCAATGCACTTAGCGGTTCAAAATTCTCCAGTGTTATATATCTACTGAATACTTTCTGTTAAAGATCTTTTTTTCCCAGTGCATCATAAATTTTGCCTACGTGTACTGAATATTAAAAATTACCCAACACTTTACTGTGGTTTGCTAATAAAATGCTGCAAATGAGTTCATTAAAATGTAAACAGGTGATTAAAGTAATTTTTTTAAAACTAAGGGAAATGATACAATCAAAATTAATTCCACTTTTATGAGAATAATCAAGGAAACTTGCAAGCAAAGTGCAAAACTCAAGCAAACTATCTCAACAACGCAAAGCGGTGAAGAAGCCTTGACGAGTCAGGATCGAGCAAAGATGAATCACACTACGATCAACAATACTTTCTCGAGTTCTACTTTCTGCCTTCATCTTCGAAATCTCGTAAACATTTCTCCTGATGTACGCGCTGTATTCGTTGCCAGAATGGTCGTGAATGCTCTCACCTTTCCTCTCACCACTGTGCTCAACATCCTGGTAATGGTTGCGTTGAAAACCAAACCACAGCTTCGCACCAAATCTAACATAGCACTCGCCCGCTTATCAACAACTGACCCTGCAGTTGGACTCGCTGTTCAACCTCTACATATTGCAAGCGAAAGTTTACTTCTCAGAGGTGACATCATGTTTTGTACTATAAAAGAGCTATCAAACACTGTCACATATATATGTTTACTGGCTTCATTTAACCACTTAATTTTGATGAGTGCCGAGCGTTATGTTGCGATAAAACACCCCTTCACATACGAGACCCAGGTAACTGAAGTTCGCATCATCATTGCCTCTGCTCTGGCATGGGCTGCAGCCATCATCCTTGTCAGCGCAGACGTTTCGCGCACAGCAACTCTAATAGTTTCTGTAACGCTACTCATCATTCTCCCCATTTACTTCAATGTCTCTGTGTACAAAGAAGTCCGTCGCAATAGAAATAAAATTGTTGTTAACCTAGTTTCTTTAGGAGCCAGGGAGAAGTTACTCAAGAAAAGGAAAAGCTTTTTACACGACTGTTGTTGTACTACTTGTTATTTCCCTGTGTTATATTCCAACGAATATCTCTGCTTTTATTCTGTCCTGTTTCAATGAAATAATCCCTCCCAATATAAAGGTTATTGCGTCTTATGTTATTACTTTATTGCCAATACTGAATTCGTTGTTTAATCCGTTGGTTTACGCTGTTAGATTAAGAAACTTTCGCGTAGCCGTGATTCAGTTGTTGTCACGAAAAACTATTGCAAAAGCTGAGGAGCTTAAAAGCAAAATCGGACCAAGACAGATTGGAGTCAGCGGTAATGTTAATGCAGGACAAAGAACTCAGCCATTGAGTGATGAGCACGAGCCGAAATGATAGGGAGAGCCGCATGGTGGATGTGACGAAACACCTCTATGATAAAAACAGAACATTTACCACAAAATGGATTAGACCATGCAGATACCCATATATATGTGAAAAATAAATGAAATGTGCTTTCCTAATGTTTGAAAATTTAATATTGAAGTTTGAATGTTTTAAATTTGTTGTCCTTGTTTAGTTCTGATCAGGTGGGATCTTTCTTTTTTTTTTTTTTTTTTTTTTTTTTTTTTTTTTTTTTTTTTGATTTCTACCGGGAAGAGAACAAAAAAAAAAAAAAAATAGAAAAATATTATCCAAAAGCAAGCTGTAAGAAGAACTAAATAGCCAGATATCCTACTTTAGAAAGATGTGAATAGTGTCAGTTTAATTCCATAATTTACTATTCCTCTATCGTGGACAACACGGTTATCATTTTAATGAACAAAAAGTAATTATTTCAAAATCAAATAGATGTGAATTTATCATCACGGAGCAACATGGGAGAAGGCGTGAATCTATTCTCTACATCCAAAAAAATAAAATAAGAATATTTTCAAAAATAATTTTGTAATTTTACCCCGATTTCTGAAACTGCATCATTTTGTTGGAGAGTTCAGAATTTCTCTGTTTTGTTTCCTTTTTCTCTATTCATTACACCACAACAATTACATTTCTCAGTACAAAAGTATAATTATTTCAAAATCGAAATAGGGAAATCCCATACTCGAACGGCATAGGGAAAAGTAAAAAAAACCAATATTATGCAGTGATCATGACAAACTTCGTTAGCTGTTTATTTTCTGCGCTAAAGGATGTAAGAAATGCATATATTTTTTCTCAACAGCTGATGTACACTGTCTCACAACTGGATAACGTTAACGGAAAATATCCGGAATAAAAAAAGATACGCACATATTTACTTTATAGCTTGCAATTTTCTTTGCCCAAAAAGCAAATTACTAACACTATTAAATTAAAACTACAGAACGAGTAGACTAGAGTTAACGAAAAATGTATCGTGTAACTGCTGATGTAAATAGTACTCTGTCAAAACTCACCAGACACTCAGAAAGTCTTTTCAGTAAAGCTTTTAAAATTACTACTTGAATATTTATTTACCATTAACTTTTCGTTCCGTGGAACCGCTTGCTTGAATCTTATTACCTGAACCATCCTTGAGCTAATTGATACAATCTCACAGCTGTTTAACGGAAACAACCGAAGTAAAAAAGATAATCTCGTTATATTTTATGTGAGCTGATTCCATTTTCGTGTTATCTGTAGCTTGTAATTTTTTCTTCCAAAGGAAGAAAATTACTAAAACTGCAGACAGAGCATGCGAGGGCTAGGAAATATTATTTCCTGTAAGTGCTGATGTAATTACTATTCCGTAAAAGCTTAGTCGGCACTCAAAATACTTTTTGAGTGAAGCTTTTTATTGACCAAGCGTAGCCGCTAGAGATGGCTGGTTATTGATCTCGTTCACTTTGAAGAAAATGGCGGACACTTTAATTCTAAAACTAAAGGCAGAAGGAACCAAGTCCTGGAGAGGAACATTCTTCGCAGCCAGTTTCTCGCAAGCTGTCTGAATGGCGGCAACAGAAACGGCAATCATCTCTCGCCAACGAAAGCAATATGAATCAGTGAACATAGCATTAAATTAAGAAGGTTTTCTTCTTTTTTTCCGTTATATCGGATGGAGCCAAAACTTCACGGTAACACGGATTTTTAAATGCAACAAAATAAAAGAAAGCATCATTGTTTCCTATTTGGAAAACAACGACACCTGTGGTGGGTAGATGTCACACAGAAATTCAAATCACTAAATTTTAGTAAATGCACCGAATGCACGCTTTTCCGATTTTTTTATTCAGACAACAAAAAAACCGCACTGCTTGATCTATGATGCCAAATTTAGCAATTATGTGAAGTTGTATTAGAATCCGTTGCAAACTCATAAAAAAAGTGGGACCCCTAACTTGCCAATTTTTACAAAGAAATGTATGCCAGGGGGGAAAGCGCGCTTGCACCCTGGAATACATTTGTTTGTAAATCAACCAACGCCCGAAGAACCCCTTATGTCAGCCCCCTTTCCGTCCGGTCCATAGGAATGGATTGCAACCGATCTGTTGGAGTTGAAAGGAAAAGACTACCTCGTTGTCTTGGACTATTACTCCAGGTGGTTTGAAATAAAGGAACTTCGCAATGAAAGCACTCAAAGAACTCTTTGCCATCCACAGAGTTCCAGACCTGATAATATTTGACAGTTAAAACCAGTAAATTAAAGGGCAGATTCCTTTCGCGAGTTTGCAATCAAATAAACTAATGGAACGTCGCCTGCGAACGCAACTGCCTACCCACCTAAACAATCTGTACCCTAATAACATAGAAAACAAAATTACTGAATGCTGGATGGTCAATGAAGAGGGTAGATCGAGCAATAGGCCATGTTACCGTTGTGTGCTTAGTTTAGTTACCTAGACTATAAATGCAAGCGAAGCTGGAGGTGACCGTGCAGATCTCTCTGCTCTTCTCATTTAAATGCCAACGAGTTAGCATAAAAACAGCTTGATTTACACAACAAACGCATGGAGGTTTTTGTCAAAACAAGGTCACCTGCAGCCTCGCAGTCATTCAAAGGCCAGGTCACTGAGCAGACAACTGTAAAACGGTCTATTTAGCAAAATCACGTCAATTTTTCATGCGTCTGTCCTGTTATTGATAATGAACTTAGTGGATGTGCTGTACATGCAGTGTGATTTGATTTATTATGAGAGCCTGCAGTCCTTATGATTGTAGTTGGCCGCCATGTTTTCTGTTAGTGAGAGATTTGGTGATTAAAGTCTAACAGGTACATGACGTCTTTTATCCACAACAATTTAATCACCAAATTTCTTACCAACAGAATTCAATGTAACTCGCACGCTATCTCCTGATATCGCTTAGGTAGTAAAATTCTCTCAACGTTTGTTAAACTCGATCAGTGAATCCATTTCTTTGTTGCTGGAGGATAAGGGAGAAGCAAGCTAAAAAGCAGTTAAGGACACCATCACTCACTCGAAGTGTTTTTGGAATAATCGTATCTATGACAAAATCCCGATCGTGATTGGTTCCCCACGCGCCTATCAGTCACGTAATCGGCGCGCGATTACGTGGGCGTCTAATTACAGGTATCCAATTTGAACTTTACGTAATTAGATACCTTTAATTATATACCCACGTGATACGCACGTCAATTACGCGCGCGCTTTAACTGCTTCCTTCGCACTGTTTCCTACAGTTTTCAAAACTTTTGAAAAGCTTTAGAGACGTTTTCGCTCAAAACAAGTTCTCTAAAGACACATTTAATCTCCAAATTTTGTTATAGATACGATTAATTAGTAATTGGACCCCGTTTCGTGCAATTCAGGGGGTAATCGTCCTCGTAATTTCAAATCGGCTTTGCACTTCGCGCTCGTCCGATTTTGAAATTACTCGCGCGATTACTCCCTGAATTGTACTCCACTCGGTCCAATTACTATTACTTATCAGTTTGTCTCGTGCAGAGTACCGCAATTTTAATCCAGCGTTTATTTAATAACCAAGCAACCAAGAAAATACGGTGGTTTTAGTGATAGAGGAGAATTGGTGAACATTGCGAATAATTGTCAGCAGAGAAATGACCCTTTTTTTGAAAACAAACATTCTGATAGCTGAGAAATGGGAGAAGATTTTATCTGATAACAATTTGAATAATGGTATTCAATGCCGGTTTCCTTAACTATCGGGTCCAGCAGAACACAAGAAGTAATTATATGCATAAGTCAAGAGGTTAAAAATTATTCATCTCACTGTAGTTTTCCGAGTACATTTTGTTTGGTTAAAAAATGCTGATGCAAGTATCAAGTTTCATTTCCTCCACTGGCAGGTGCGATACTGCTGTTAAAAAAGGATTATAGCTTGTGTATCGGTTTCATCATGATAAAAGTAGACCAAGCTGACAGGTGAAATTAGATCTGAATTTCCATCTAATTAACAAAATAAATACCACTGAAGCACTCAGGGAAAGTATTTCAAGAAATTAAGTGAAAACTACCATTTTCTCCTTTCAAATTCCGAACTTCTGAAAACAAAGATTAGCTTTTGATCTTTACCGGAAGCTAATATCATCTAATTTGACTGGAAATTTTGCATGAAAATAGAAACGTAACATCAAAGCCTAAACCTCGTTGGCATAACAGCAGGCTATCGTTTAGAGCATTCTAAATTAAAAGAACGAACTTGGTCTAAATAAATCATGCACAGTAGTTAGAGCATTCAGATTCAAGATTTCTTAATGATACAGGAGGTCATTGCTGAAGAACCGGTAGAATTCAACCATGGGAACAACCTTAGTTTACGCTTGACAGTTTGGAATATTTTAAAGGTAACTTGCACAAATGCATTCGCTCAAGCCAAATGTCTTTCATGCGCAAGTCACTTGTTATGATCTGCGTAGCCAGTATAGCTAAAGCTATAATATCGGTCACTTGATTACTGACAAATACAATGTCTTGGCCTTGCTTGAGATGTAACATTGTTTTCCCGTTGCCAAATTCAACTCTGAGTAAGCGATAAATAGAAACGTTTCAATGATTTGATATTTCTTACTGATCGATGCACGCCAACTTTATCAACCACCACCTGCCAGTCATCGCACAAAACAACTTATTAAGGTTTAGGCATATAAATATAAGAGTAGTAATTAATCGTTTCAGAAAGCCTCAAGAAAAACAGAACAGAACTATCAGGCTTTCTGTAGTTTACTTTTGATTCTTATCATTATGAAAAGCGTCTGACTAACTCGATGAAACAATAGATCAACGGTGGGAACATCTGCCCAAGGTTAAAAAATCGTTAATTCTGGCCAAAGCTACCTAGGAGCAACACTTTTAAGGACGGAAATGGTGCAATTAATAGGAGCTGGAAAACTTTTGCTGCAGCTTATTATATTTTCTTTTCTTTCAGCGAAAAACAAAACCATCTAAAACGGTATCACGAGACTTATACGACTGAGCAATAGCAAAGAGGCAAAGGAATCTCGAGTGGCAAAGTTACATTTGGACAAAGGATTCTCACAACACTTTTGTTAAACCAGCAAGAAAACAGTATAACAATCGTTGTCAAGGACAAAATGTTGAACTTAACTGAAATTATTAACCAAACTACAATTGGAGAGTTTTATTGCTTGACGACTCTTACCGAATCAAAGCCAAAGATCATTTTTTTCAGCAATGAATATTCTTCTTTCCATCGTCGCGTTTCTGGGAAATGTTCTGATCATCGCTGTCATTCCAAAAGTGTCATCTCTTCATCCGCCATCAAAACTGTTGTTAGGCTGCCTTGCGATCATCGATCTCCGTGTGGGTCTGGTTGTACAGCCTCTTTACGTTAACGTTTTATTGTCCGCTGCGCATTCCAAACACTGTTATTATTCTTTATCCCTTTTCAATACGAAAAGTCCTTTTTTTCTGTGGAGTATCCTTGATGACTCTGACTGCAATAAGTGTTGACAGACTTCTCGCCCTGAAGTTGGGGACTCGGTACAGACAGGTGGTTTCTTTGAGGAGAGTATGCGTCCTTACGGTTATAATTTGGCTTTCAAACACTGCGAAGGCCGTCATAGTTCTTTACATCCCTCTTTATGGCTCTGGCATCTTTGCTATAGAAGTAATCCTGTGTATAATAGCGTCAAGCAGCTGTTACATGAAAATCTACCCAATACTTCGCCATCAACAAGCTCAAGTACAACAGCATGTTCATCAAGGACAACAGAATGGAGGAGAAACTCCACTGAACATTGTGCGATACAGAAAGACAGTGTCCAGTGCATGGTGGGTGCAAATAACATTACTGGCTTGTTATCTTCCATTTCTTGTAGTGATGGCCATATTAGTTATTTATAAACCCCTAGTTTTCGCACTGCATGCCCCAATAACTCTTCTTTTACTTAACTCCACTCTGAATCCATTCCTGTACTGTTGGAAGATGAAAGAAGTGAAACAAGCAGTGATTAACACGATCAGGCAGTTGAATTGTTTCTCCTGTTAACTCTTTCATGGACGCGAAGCCCTAGCTCTTCTTGGCATCAACTCAATTAACATCCGTAAAAATAAAAACAAAGCATGTAGCTCGCCTCTTAAGAGTGTGTATATGAGAAAACCAGGCAGCAGTTGATACAGCTCAAATCACTGATTTCGCTCAAACTTGGCACACTCAGATGTTGGGTTTGGTAAGTTAGTGATTGTGGCAAAAAAATAGGTCAAAATATCTTATTTCGTTCAAGTTAGGGGGACCCCCTGCAAAAATGGCCAATTAACACTAATTTATGTATAGTTGATTAGCCACCTTTGGTTTAGTATTTCTACAACTAGAAAAGCCATGTAAAAATGAAATTCACTTGATCACGTTTTGCAACTATCAGTCTAAAAGCACAGATATTTATTTGAACTAGGCAATTTGATTTCTCTCGGTGGCCTCATCCAAAGTAAGGTGCATACTTCGTAGTGTTGTTAATAGCCTTTAACTAATGGCAAATATCTGCAATGGGAAAAACCAAATACACATTATTGTTACATGGATAGAGAGGGTTGCTTGCCCTCCCGGCTTTTCTTCCTTCTGCGATTTCTTTTTTTCTACTAAAAATAAAAGGGGGCCCCTGATCCCCGGGACCGTCACCTAGATCCGCCACTGTGGGGTACTGTTTACGTAGAGCTTTAAGATTTATGGCCGTTTCATGAACATTCACTAAAGCACAAAAGCAGTTTTTCTGTCTTAACCTAACTCGAAATCAACAAGAAATACCTAGCTAAGCATTTTCCTATCGATTACGAATAAAAATTTGGCGAGAAGAAACTCTTGAGACACTTCTTTCCATTTTCGCAGCTATATCTTGAGGCATTCTCACTTTTTCGATATAAATACTGCCGCAGAAGATTTAACTCACAAGTTCCCTTAACTTAAGTTTTCAGTTGTAAAATACAATGGAAGCAAGAAATTTCTACTGCATACATGTCAATTAGACGCAATTTTGCGCCCCTGCCTGGTTCCGCCCGGTTTTTTCATGAACACGCTCTTAAGTAATATAATGGCAATGAAATGTCTAATATATTCATGTTTTTACCAAGATTTAATGATTCAAAGTTCTTTCTAATTACATCTTGGCACCATATGTACGTGTCATTGTTTTGCAAACAGGAAATAATCATGTTGTTTTGTTGCATTTTGTTGTTTTTTAAAAAACCTGTGTTACCTTTGAAGTTTTACGTTCATCCGACCAACAAAACTTGCTTAATATTATATTCAATAATGTTGCATACTTTTGCGTGAAACGTTGGTCGTTTCTGTTCAAGGCGTCCTAACAGCTTGAAAGAAACTGGTGGTAAAATTTTCTTTGCTTTTAATAAGTTCTAACAGTAGCAATTTTCCTGTCTTTAGTTTAAGAATTAAAGTGTCCGCTATTTCTAGTTTGTCGGCCCCCAAACCAACAGGCAGTCTTCAAAGAGAACAAGATCAATTTCCGGCTATCTTAAGCGGCTACGCTTGGTCAGCAAAAAGCTTTACTGAAAATAGTTTTTGAGCTCTGGCTGAGTTTTTACGGAATACTAATTACCTCGGCAGTTACACGAAGTATTATTTCTTTGCCCTCGTCTGCTCTGTCTGCAGTTTTAGTAATTTGCTTTTTTTTGGAAAAGAAAATTGCAAGCTATAGATAAATGAGAATGGAGCTCAAATAAAATCTAATGAGAGTATGTTCTATATTTCGGTTTTTTCCGTTAAACAGCTGTGAGACAGTGTGTCAATTAGCAGTTGAGGAAAAAAAAAATTTTATATACCTTTTAGTAAAGAAAATAAACACAATTTTAACTGCAATCATGTAACATTCAGTAGCTTTGTCGACAAGGTTCCGTTGAGGTGCGACAGATAACAAAGTTTTTCATTATCTCCATATAATATTTTCCCCATTGTTTTCAATTCCCTGCTGCTTCTCTCCTTGCACATGCAGTTCAAACGATAAAAAGAAAGTAACAGTGGAATCCTGAATTTTCGAACCTCCAAGGGGGACGAAATAGGCTTACAAAATTTAGAACTTTGTGAAATCGGGGTAAAACTACAAACTTTTTTTTTTACGAAAATATTCTAAACTTGTTTTGTCTAATATGTAGAATAGATTCGCTTCCTCTCTGTTGTTGCTCCATAATGAAACATTTACATCTATTCAACTTTGAAAATCATTGCTTTTGTGCAGTAAAATAGTAATCTTGTTGTCCGCGATAGAGAAAAAGAAAATTATGGGGTTAAAAACCGACACTTCCCACATCCTACTCAAGTGGCAATAAAGTAAAAACATACAAAGCAGCAACATTTATAGTGAAAGGGATTCTTTCCTTGAAAGAGATCAGAATAACAGCACAGATATTAGAAGGAAATAAAAAGCAGTACAATGGTTGTCGTGTAACTTCAGTGACCAGGGCCTCGTATGCAAAGGGGTGATAAATCGCAGGACAAAGTTCGGCGCTCATCAAATCCAAATGATGAAGTGAAGCCAATACACATATAAATGAGGCACTTTTTGTTAGTTTTCCTAGAGTACAAAACATGGGTTCACTTTTGAGAAGTAAACTTGCCGCAGCAATAAGTAGAGGTTGAAGAACTATACTAACTAAAAGGTCAGTCGTGGCTAAACAGGCGAGTGCTATGTTAGATTTGGTGCGAAGGTGTCGTTTGGTTATCACTGCCACCATCACCATGGCCAGGATGTTGAGCACAGCGGTAAGAGGACAGGTGACAGCGTTCGCGACGATTCTGGCGATGAATATAGTGCGAAGATCAGGTAAGTGTTCTGGGGATTTATAGGAGAAAGGGAAAAACCACAATCAGACGATGTGGTACTGAATAAAGTGATATTCATCTTTTCTCGAATCTGACTCGTCAAGGCTCCTTCACTTTGATTTGCTGATATCGCTTGCTCGCGTGTTCCACTTTGCCACTAAGATGAGTGTAATCGCAAATAGACAAATTTCGATATATTTGATTTCAGCCTAAAACAACAGACCTCGGCAAGAGGCTCCTGGGAATAGATCCCACAAGCGCTGTGGTTATTCTTCGGAGCCTCGTGCTGACGTCTGTTGTTTTAAGCTGAATTTTAATATATCGAAGTTGGGCTTTTTCCTTGGTGGTTTGTTCACAGTGCCCCTTTTCACGGTTATAGCTTTTCTCATCTCCATTAAATTGTAGTCGGACGCGGATGCGTGGCAATTTCGAGCAGAACCTAAGGCGCCGTCCACACTACGGCAGAGAGGAAATTGAAAACGGAGGTTTCATTGTGAAAACGCATTTGAATCATCCCCGCCAACTCTACGAAGGAGGAATTAAAGATATCAGTCAATTTGGATTTGTGTTGGCAGAAGACTCGATAACCGAGATCACGAGATCATTGCGACGACATCGTTTTCGAGAAGCACTGCGTATGAAAAGTTGTCTCTTCCAAGGTAGTTCGTTTATACTGGGCACCCTCCCTCCAAGTAAACAGGGCCTACGAGATGCATGCATCGATACATGTTATACATGTCAAGAAGAAGAAACAGAAGGAAGCGGAAAATCTACAGATAAATATTTCTTTGAATTCATAACCGAGATCACGTAATTATTGCGACGCCATCGTTTTCGAGAAGCACTGCAGGTGCTAGTTTTCGATGGGATCCCGCGCTCATGTCAGGTTAACTTGATGAAAACAAGGCAGGATTGTTTGAAAGCCGGTGAATGCTAACCCAGGATTGAAAGTTAACCGGATTATATTTTTTTCTTCTATACAAATGTTTTTTGCTGCTTTGTTTTGTGTATATGGTGATTATTAAAACTCAACAATATACAGAAAGCCTCGCCGCAAAGTTACAAAACTCCAATCAAAATTCTACCTCTCCCCGGGTTAGCTTAATTGGGCTCTGAACAACCCGGCCCAGGAGCTACGCATTTAGGCTGGCCTAAATCTATATATTAGAGTCGGTTCAGACAACAATGTAGCACAATTTTAAAAAAAGAAAGTTCTAGGAAACAAAAGGAGAAAACAGCCTCACATTATTTAAGGCTTTACATAGTAATTTCAGATCACTTTTCAACCTGATAATTTTCTTTCTTGTTTTTCTCTACGTGAATCCCAAAAATTTCATTTTTCCGCAGCAAGGTAATTATTTCAAAATCCAGAAGGTTAGAAATTCTCATAATCGGCAGGAGAAAAAGGCGCACGAATAAATGAAAAAAAAACTACAAATAACTATAATTATAAAAATTATACAACGATCCTGCAAAACTTTGTTATTTGTCCTGCTGTTATCTTCTTGTAGGAACAACGTTACATTGGTGCAGTTACATTTAGTTATTTGTTTATTTTATTCATTTTATTTTATGAGTTTTATGAGACGAGTTGTTCTTTCCCCTTAAGCCTGGGAGAAAGCTCTCTGCTTACAGCTGTTTGACGGAAAATAACAGGATTTAAAAATTCCGCTAATTATATTTGATTTCAGTTTATTCCATATGTGAAAACTACTCCTGTTTTTATATTTATAATACTGACTAATGTAAACACTGTAAATGGAGAACAATGAAGAAGTTGAGGTGGGATCCGCTGGCGGCTGCTCTTCAATGTCTAAGGCTATTATTTTGCACTCTACTAATTGCCACCAGAGGCAGTATGAAAAGTTGACTTGGAATATAACGCCGCTTTCGCGGTTTTTCACACCTCGTTTAGCGGGGTAATCCGGCAGGAACCGTTTATAAGGAAATCAAAGGAGACCAATGGCCAAACTCGTGTATTAGGTAATCTAGAGATGAAACATATTGGTGAACTTGCAATTACTGGTGTATTATTAAATGCTGTTAAAAGAAGCGGGGTTGTACCATGCAAGGTTGCACTTAACTCACAAAGTGTAGGCTTTTTTCGTTGGCTTTTTTTTTTTTTTTTTGCACACATATTACAAAGACATACGTCCAGAATAGCTAGGGTGGCAAACTTGCAGCAGAACATGGAGTGGCAAAGGCTAAGGGTTCTTGGGTCACATAGGACACTCCTGCACAACAAATCATAGACTACTTTCCCCCCTCCCCCCCCCCCCCCCTCCCTTACACCCAGATCTTGATGCTGATCTGCCTACTGGAAAAATTTGCATGTATTCAAGTCATACGAGCTCACAAACGTTTTTCATTGCATTTAATTCAACTTGAAAAGTAAAACGATAATACGTCACTACTGCAAGGCTGAGACAACGTCGCAGAGTTAAAACAATATTTCGGCTGGCCTCAGGTTTAGATGTTACTAAATTATAAAAATGAAATTACAATATTATACAATGGTGCCGATGTTTGTCTTATATTCAATAGCTGTTACGTTCATTAAAAGTTGTTCGTTTCGCTCATATAAGCTCATTAAGGTCGAGGAATAAGACACATTCTCATCAAAGCTTACCACATCAGCTTTTCAGGTCACTTTCCAGCAAACAAATGCACATCTCCTGGTCATTTTGAACGCCTGGACGACTCAAAAATTCCTGAAATTCACCCTTTAAGTTGGCCATAGTACTAATTCGAACATTCGAAGTCAACTCCACTTCAATTCAGCGAAACACCTAATATTAACGGTTGTGTAAAGGCTACAAAATCATCAATATTCGGGCTAGCACGATGGACGCATTGAGTAGTCGGCTCGCACTGACTTTACGGTTACTATTCCAATATGGCGTCCGGCTCGGTTACTATTCCAATATGGCGTCGGGCGCGGTTACTATTCCAACCTGGCGTCGGACTCGGGCGCTCTCGTTCGGGCCGACTAATTACGAGCAGTGTCTACATCTGAGTGAGTGAGTGAGCGAGTGAGTGACACATTTGCATATTGGAGTCTAGCATGTAAGCGCTCCAATGCCTGGGAGAGAGTGCTCATCTCACAGCTGTTTGACGGATAATAACAGGAATTAAAAAATAAGTAAATATACGTTTGTTTGAATTTTATAACTGGAATCATTCTTTATTGACCAAACGTAGCCACTAAACATGGCTGGAAATTGACCCTGTTTGCTGGCTAACTGATACCCGGCCTAAGAGATACACGCGTATGGAGGAAACATTAGTTCTAAAACTAACGGCAAAAAAATAGATAAAGATAGAGTTAAGTTCTTAAAAATAGCATTTAATAAACAGTTTCTTGCACGCTGTTAGGATGACTCCAACAGAAACGACAATCACCTCTCGATACGACCATCGTCTCTCGCGAAAATAAGCAGCATTATTGAACGTAACATATAGTAGTATTAAACAAGTTCTGTGTATCGTAGGAACGCAAAGGTAACACAGATTTTTAACATTACAAGAAAATGAAACAATACAAGAAGAATATTTCCTATTTGGAAAACAACGACCCTTGTGGCGGCGAGGTGTCAGACAGAATTGTAAATCACAAAATTTTGCATGGTAAACGCATGAATATTTCAGATATTTTAATGCCATTACTTAAACTCTTAGTACAGAAACCGAGGTACGAAAAATGCTTAACGTGTTAAGAACAACAAGGGAACGACCAAACATTGCAAATCACCGCTTGCTCGATGCACTTAGCGGTTCAAAATTCTCCTATGATATATATCTATTGATTACTTTCTATTGAAGATCTTTTTCCCAGTGCATAATAAATTTAGCTCACGTGTACTGAAGATTAAAAATTGCCAGACACTTAACCATAGTTTGCTAATGAAATGATGCAAATTAGTTCATTAAATTATAGACAGGTGATTAAAATAATTTGTTTTCAAACTAAGGGAAATGATATAATCAAAAGTGTGCAATTCCATTTTTATACAAATCATCATGGAAACTAGCAAGCAAAGCGCAAAACGCAAGAAAACCTTGATTCAGTTGTTGTCACGAGAAACTACTGCAGAAGCTAAGGAACTTGAAAGCAAAATTGTTGGACCAAGATAAATTGGAGTCAACGGTAATTTAAATGCAGGACAAACAACTCCACCATTGGGGGATGAGCACGAGCCGACAAGGCAGGCAGAGCCGCATGGGGGATGTAAAGAAACACTTCTGTGATAAAAACAGAACATTTACACAAAATGGATTAGAAAATGCAGACACCCATTTATTTATGAAAAACAAATAGCAGCGTGCTATTCCAATGTTTGAAAACTTATTGAAATTTGAATGTTTTAAATTTGTTGTCCTTGTTTAATTCTGATGAGGTGGGATCTTTTCTTTTTTTTTTTAATTTATACGGGGTAGACAAAAAAATCGAAAAATATTATAAAAAAGCAAGCTCTATGAAGGAAAACGCACGTGTCATGGAGGAGTGAAGACGTGTTTGCAACTATCCGCAGAAATTTTACTACTTTGCCTAATATTCTGTTCATGGATAAGCTGAATTCTACTGTTGAAAGTAATTTGAGAAGTCCAAAGTTACCTGACGTTTTTGTGCGTTTGACTGGGGCAAAGGAAAGGAAAGGAAACAAAGTTCCAGCTGCGACGACACCATTCTCGAAGCTATCGTAATGGCGGAAGGTTTGGCCGAGAAAGTCGACCTTATCTTAGCTAAACTGTCCAAGCTTGACACGCTAGACGAGATTGAACTTCGTCTGAACAACCTCTCTACTTCTGTATCTAGCATCGAAATGTCCATGAGCCAACTTGAGAAAGAAGTCTCCGTTCTCGACTCAAAAAACCAAGACTATCAACAAATCGGTAGATGAGTTGAAAGAAAGTTTATGCTTTTGTGAAGACGATATTTCAGATTTGAAGAAGAATGCCTACGACATCAAAGATAATTGTTCTTCGAACATCGACGAACTGCCCAAACAGATTCTGTATTCAGAAACCTACAGCAGAAGAGAGAAATTTAAATTTGTAGGCATCCCAGAAAAGATTACTTCAAATGACATCTCTGATGCCCGTGAAGGATCAAGCGAGGACACAGCGGCAGTTATTTACAAGTTTATGGCAGACGAGCTATCGATGACGGAACCACAGAAGAGAATTGAGTTTCAACCCATTCATCGTCTTGAAAAACCTAACAGAAAGAGCCCAGGTCCAATTTTGGCCAGATTTCTTCGCTGCTCTGACTGTCAGGAAGTTTTGGAGCTGGCGCGAAGTAAGTTAAAGGGTACTAACTATGCTGTGTATGAAGACATTCCTAAGGAGTTGTACAATTTGCGTAAGGCCCAAATGTCTAAATTTAAGGAGGCGAAGCGAAGAGTTTTAAAAGCGATTTTTAACAAAGCTCAGCCCGACCGTCTATATCTTAGTGGCAAATATATCCCAGCAAACGATCCATTTTTCTGACTCAGTTTTCACTTTGTTGTTGTCTTTATTCGAATAGCTATTCCTGTAAAGTGCTTTCCATAATTATGCAAGAGCTGTTTTTTTTTTATTTTTAATTAACAATGACGTAGGCAGGTATTTTTCAATAGCTGTTAGTGCTGCTGGGCGTACATGACGCCTGGAGAGGATGACGCCCTTACAACTTGTCTTGGGGCAGTGGGTATGTATATCGCTGTACGTTGTTGTGTGTTTTGTTTCGTGTGTGTGCATAAAGGTTTTAGAATTTCAGAATTTCAATAGGCGTGTCAAGTATTGTTCGCTAGGCTCCACTTTCAATTGTTGTAAGATCTTATTTATAACACTTTTACTTGAAAATGGCTAATTTTAATTTTAAGCTGTTGTCCTTAATGCTCGAGGGATTCGTGACTTTCATAAACGTAAAACAATTTCAACATGGATAAAGAAACAAAAGGTTGACATCGCTTTTCTGCAAGAAACCTACAGTTCCCAAGAGACTGAAAATCAATTTTAGCTGCAATGACGAGGTAAAATGTTGTTTGCGCACGGCACAAATCATAGTAAAGGTGTTCTCATGCTCAGTTTCCATGAAAACCTCCAAATTGATATCAAGCACGTGCTGGGGGATAGCGAGGGCCGATATATCTTTGTGGAAGCTCTCGTTCAAGATGCACCTTTCATTCTCGTAAATTTATATGCACCGACGAGCAATCAGGAGCAATGTGTTTTCTTTGATGGTGTTGCTAATACTCTATAAAATTTGGATCTGGACCGTAACTGCCAAATCATTTTTGGTGGCGACTTTAACGCCATCTCGACCCCAGTCTTGATAATTTAGGAGGAAGAATCGAGTCCAAGCCATCTGTCAAAAAAATCAATAAGATAATGACAGAAAATGACCTCATCGACATTTGGAGAATTCATAAACCTGAAAAAAAGGAGTTTACTTGGACGCAGAAAAAACCCTTAGTAAGACGACGCTTGAATTACTGGCTCGTTAGCACGGAAATTCAAGATGATTTAACCGAAACAAATATAATTCCTGCCATTAAGTCGGATCACTCGGCAATTACTCTAACGCTTAATAGTTTAGATGAGCAAAAATTTGGTCCTTCTTATTGCATGGAAATTCAACTCTAGCCTTTTAGAGGACGCTTCTTATATTCAACTCATCTCTTCGAATTATCCTGAATGGCTTGACGAATTCAAAGATGTTAATGACAAACAGGTCTTATGGGACTTAATTAAATACAGAATTAGACAAGCATCAATTAAATACAGCAAGCAAAAAGTTAGAGAGCGCAGAGCCCGTCTTGCGACAGCTGAACAGAAAGTTAAGCAATGCGATTTGTCGTGTAATAGTGATCCTTCAGAAAAAAATATGTACGACCTTGATGCTGCGAAATATGAATATGAACTATTATTCGACTATATTGTGCGCGGTAACATAGTGAGATCTAGAATCAATTGCTATGAAAAATGCGAAAAAAATTGGAAATATTTCCTTAATCTAGAAAACTCAAGATCCGGTCAAGCTACCATTCGCCGGCTTTTTGATTCTAAAGGAAGAATATCGGTTAATCCACAATCCATAATGAAGACAACAACATTCCGATTCTAAGGGAAGAATCAATGATGGCTTGTGAAGGCAAGCTTTCGCTCGTGGAATGTTATGAAGCTCTGCCAATGTTTTCAAATGGTAAGGCTCCCGGTAATGATGGTCTTACGGCCGACTTCTACAAAGGTTTCTGGAACTTACTAGGTCATCAACTCACTGATGCCTTAAATTATCCCTACGAGCATGGTGAATTATCTAATTGACAAAAACAAGCTATTATTAGATTGATCGGCAAGAAAGATAGAGACAGGAGATACATTAAGAATTGGCGACCAATCTCCCTTTTAAATGTCGATGTTAAGATCGCCGCCAAGGCCATTGCTATACGCTTAGCAAACGTTTCACCAGCGATTATACAAGTTGATCAATACGCTTATGTCAAAGGCAGAACGATATTTGATGCGGTTCGCACAATTGACGATATCATGGAATACACCAAAATTAAACAAATACCTGGACTTATGGTTGCATTTGATCTCGAAAAAGCCTTTGACTCACTAAGTTGGTCTTTTTTATTCAAAGCATTAAATTCGTTCATTTTGGTAAATCGTTCATTTCATGGGTTTCCGTTTTATACTGCAATATATCAAGCTGCATTCTAAACAATGGTTTTTCAACCCAAATGTTTGAAGTATGCAGAGGCGTAAGACAGGGCGATCCGCTGTCAGCGTACCTTTTCATTATTGCCCTTGAACTTTTGCTAATTAATATTCGGCACGACAAGAACATAAGAGGAATTATGGTGGAAAACAGGTAAATTAAATTAACAGCCTTTGCCGATGACCTGACGACATTTCTACAAGGTATTAAGTCCTTTGAACGCCTTTCCATCACGCTAGATAGATTTGGAATGTGATCTGAATACTGAGAAAACTGAAGCCCTGTGGTTTGGGAGAAACCATTACAACCCCTCACACATCAACATTGAGAAAATTAACAAACCTATGAAAATTCTAGGCGTCCATTTCACCTATGATTTGCGCAAAAGACAGGAACTAAATTTCGAAAATATATTGAAATCGCTATCGAAAACTTTGAAAAGATGGGAATGGAGACACCTCACTTTATATGGGAAAATTCAAATTGTGAAGACATTTGTCATACCCAAGTTTATTTTTCGTGCATCTCTCATTTCCCTTACAAAAAAATATTATTAAGCTAATCGATTCTACTATTTATAGCTTCATTTGGAAAGGTAAGGATAAGATAAAGCGCCTTGCTTTCATAAGCGACTATAAAAACGGCAGATTGAGAATGCCTCACATTCAGACAATGATCGTTACGCAACGTATTATGTGTCTTAGGAAATATACTGAAGATTATATTAGCCCTTCGAGGCAAATACTCTCCTTTTTTCTGAAAGATTATGGTGGTAACTGTTTCTCTTGCATTGCAATTTCAGTGTTGCTGACTTGCCTAAGCTGTCTTCCAAATTTCTATAGGGAATGTTTCGAAGTCTGGTGCAATCTATCCGTAAAACCCATTTTGTCCCGTGAACAAGCCTTAAATCAACTATTATGGAATAACCAATTCCTCTGCATCGGTGGTAAACCTATTTTCAACAAGACGCTCTTCTCAAAAGGTCTCATATCTCTTGCTAATATCTTAAAAAATAGTGGTAGCCTTAAACCTTGGACCTTTTTCAAAGCGGAAAGGCTAAATTTTAATGATTATTTGTTACTGTTTGGTCTCTTCAATTCCATTCCTCTCACATGGAAAAAGCTCATCAACTCCAAAGACGACACTTCAGCTGACACTTCAGCTGAAACTTCAGCTAACACTTCAGCTGACTCTCTGAATATCATGCTCAGGTACACTCTTTCCTTAAAAGATAGTACTCTTCCTCTTGATTCAATCACCTCCTCGAAATTGTATTGGAACCTTATAGAAATTATTCAGGTCTATCCTTCAGCACGGCATAAATTTGGTACCTTGTTTCAGAATAGTGCTTATCTTAATTGAGAAGTGATCTATCAAATTCCTCATGTTGTCACGCTTGACACTAAAACAAGAGTTTTTCGGTATAAATTACTAAATCGAATAATTTTTACCAACAAATCCTTATACAAAATGAAAATGATTGATTCACTCCTCTGCACTTTTTGCAAATTTTCAGATGAATCTCTCGAGCATCTGTTTTGTAGATGTGATTTCATTGTAGCATTCTGGATGTCTGTTGTTCTTTAGCTTAAATCCTTGCACATTGCTATCGATTCTCTAAACGACTGTGACATAATTTTTGGATTGACGCAAAAAAGGACTCATTGGTTGCTTTTAAATCATATTACCATCGCTGGAAAGCTAGTTATTTACCACAGTCGTCGGAAGAATATTTTACCATCATTGCGTCATCTCATGATAAAATTAGATCACACAGAATCCAATGAACTATCTATAGCCATAAAGAACAACCGACTTAAAATCCACAAAGGAAAGTGGAAGCCTCTTACTAATTAGAGACACTTATGTAGTGTTGTAAGCGTTGTAAACCTTATTGATTTATTTCCGTTTCGGGTGTTAAGTATAAGTAGTGTGAAGTAGTGTAGTATACAATGTGAATGTAAAAGTAGTATGTAAAGTAATTAAGTAAATTACTATGTAGTGTAGAAGTGTGTGGCAGTGTAACTTAATGAATGTAATGTAATTATAAAAATAAATAAATAAATAATAATAATAATAATAATAATAATAATAATAATAATAATAATAAGAGATATAGAGCTCTGGGCTGGTCCAACACCGGAAGTCCCCGATTCACGGACTTCCCGTCAAATCTGGCAAATCTGATTGGCTGAGAATACGAAACGAATACTGTGCGCATGCTCAGAAAATCGGGTCCGGCCAGAGCCCTCGATCCCTGCCGCAGGTCAGAAGGATCGCGGGCTCTGGGGACGAGAATGCTCTTCCTTCAGTTATGGTAGTACTGCGCATGGTACAACCAGTTCCGGTTCCGGTTCAAATCATTCATGTACCCAGTGGCGGCGCTAAGATCATTCTCTAGTTGTGTGGAGGTTCAGGAACTGGATTACACGTGTTCGGTTCAGGTTTGTGCGATGTGCAGTAGTACCATAACTGAAGGAAGTGCAAAAGGGGTGAGACTAAAGATATCTTACATCATCGTAGTGAGAAGGAGGAGATATTTAATACCGAAACCTTCGAGAATGAAACATGTGAAGTGTCTCTGTATAAAATGTGAGAAGTCAGGTTTATTATAAGCAAAATATACCAAAAACTAAGATCTATCGACTTAAAAATTGAAACAAAACTTGTTTGAAAAGTTTAGAATTTCCCTCTTTTTTCGGATGTATTTTAACTTGATTTGTTGTTTATCTCAAATGTCACGCTATCCGCAAAAAACAAAAAAACAAAGAAAGAACAATACAAAATCTTGTGAGTCATGTTTTAATAAGTTTGTAACTTGACTAAGTTAGTTCAGAGGGCCAATAACTAAAATCAACCAATTAGATTGCTCTATTGCCGGTCTAATGTTCTCTCAGTAAATGGACCGAGCGCTGTCCTGAATGATCCCGCGCGATCACTCTTGAAGCCCTCGTGATCGCTCTTGAAGTCCGCGTGATCACTCTTGAGGCCCGCGCGATCATTCTTGAAGCTGTTTGTTGCATGGCTTACGTTCCTGAAAGAACAAAACTAATCCTTTTCTTTTTCTTCCAACTCTCCTTCCCTTCTGATTTGTTTAACGTCAGACGGCTCCCAGTCAGAATTGCGCGCTTTTTCCAGTCCGTGATTGTGGGATTTGTTTTATATAAATACAAATATTTTCAGCCCTGTAATCTCTTATTAACCATGCATACTCGGGACCGTACTGGGAGAATATCAGCCCTCCGTCTTTCTTTTTTTTTTGTACGGACGTCGAGGCGTTCGATCCGTACTGTCAAGACCTCGGGCCGATATTCTACCAGTACTGTGCCTAGATCACAGTGACTCCCCATATATTAAATAGTGTATTCAAATGATGATGGAAAGAGGAAGTAACGATCATTGGGACAGTTGCTATAAGATAATTTTTCATATTCAGACTGCTGTACCATTCTTTTCAATATGTCCTCGTTTTAGCTTTTTGGAACTGTCAGTTCTAGTAGTTCTAAAGCAATCTTAGTTTTTTCGATTTTTTGCTTGCCGTAAACATGACCTCTCACACTGAATCAGCGGTAATTCTCAGTAAGACTTTGAACACATTTTACTCCTGAGGGCTCTGGCAATTTATCTTTATCCTTACTATGATAAAAGATATCTTTTTTTGCCCCTTTTACACTTCCTTCAGTTGCAGTACTACTGTGCGTTGCAAAAACCTAAACCTGGGTGAAGAGGTCCTTTACCGTAACTTCACGCTACCATTACGAAAATCTTTTACGATCCATGAGAATAAACCCAAGAAAAAGTAAATTGATTGCTAATTGAGCACGTCTTTGTAATTTTAAAAATCAGCTACATATTGCCCCAAAACATTTATTAATCCAATACTCAATTGTTTTATTATTATTACACAGTTGGGTAGGCTTTATGCATTCATGTCTCAAGGAAGTGATGAAGCGAGGCCACCTGGCATACGAGCTTTGGTCGAAAATAGCGACACCGTTTCAGCGCCACTTCCTGTCATTTCAGCTCTGCTAGCAATGCACTGAAACAAGGTCGGGTCAAATCAAGGTGTAACATTTTCAAATATCAGCCGATTAAGCCGGAGTGAGGTGACATTGAGCAGCCTTCAGAATACTTACTAAGGGTTCGCTGATATGAACCTTTATCCATACTACTTTGCATCAGTTACAAGAAGAAAGAAGACTTGATGCTTTTTCAAAAGAGAAAAATGGCAAGTCCTTCTTTTCGTTTGTCATTTGTCTGCTGCTAGATCCATGCAGAAAAGCAAGACAACAAAATATACCCAGAGATGTTGTCGTATTTCCCAGTTAAAGTACGCAAGAGTGCATTTATACTGTCGCTAGAAAGTATTTTTCATCACTTCTTGAGTTTTAAGTTGTTGCCGGGCAAATAGGCTGTCAACCACATGCCTGTTTATCTGGTTTTGTGGTAAACACTTCACATTTTGGACCTGCAAATTAGTTTCGAGTACGATTTAGAAACCAAAACTGTAAAGTTTGAACTTTATCCTTCCCGCACGATCACTTGCGGTTTTGAATTGTATTTCTTCAAGCAATCCTGGCTTCTAATTAGATGATCTGCACGAAACAATACGAATTAATTAAAACAGGTCACACTTGTGCCGCATGCCGCGGGATCCTCACTGTAAAATATTCACTCGCTAATTCAATTGATAAGTGAAGTAATTTTAAAAAAGTTCATCTACCTAATTTTCTTCTCTAGGGTTTCAAATTGTTGATTTAGTGCCTTGCTGTCGCTGTGTCTGCCTCGTCAATCTACAAAAGCGGTTCACCTGAGGAAAAGGTAATGGTTGAAGCATAACAACAGTCATGATCCATCAAATATTTTCGCTCTCGCGCGATTGGTCTAAACGCGTCCAGTGACCGAATATTCCCCAGCTAAAACGGAATATCCGAGAATACTCCCCGATTTTCGAAACTGCGCGTGTTGCCAAAAATATTTGAAGGATAATAAACACAATAGCCTCCATTTGTCTTTGAAAATATGCTCGGATATTTGTCCTTGGACATTATCTGTTCCTCGAAGCTCAAAGTTTTCCTCAAGCTTCGCTCTCGGAAACTGTTCGCATCTCGGAACAGATCATGTCCACGGACAAATATCCGAGCATATTTTCGCGCCAAATGAAGGTTATTGTTTATATATTTGCTTTATCTACCACATGCGTTTTCAATTGATGTATTTGTTCCTATCCAAGGGCACATGATTTAGAGATTAAGACTTAGCGGTGTATGTCAGTGTGATATTAGTTGCGAGAAGGTTGTCTGTTTTCTAATATTGATTGCTTTCATCGAACCTTCAAGACCACCAAATCCGGCAACTAGCTGCTCTGATCCCCTCACAGTATAATTAGATGAGTTGAAATACATGTATAATTCTTCGCTCCTCAGGCTTTGTAGGATTCACCTGCTAGTAATCCGGTGAAGAAATACAGATTACAATTTGAGACAGAAGATGGAAAAGAGGAAGAGGAAGAGCAGGAAGAGGTTGAAATTACCTAAAGAAGCAAACAGATCAATACATTTTAAGTCGCACTACAAAGATTTCTTTTAATTATTTGGTTTAGAAAGGTAAGATTTTATTTCAGTTGTTTTAAATCACAACTCTTTCAAATTATTTCAACGTGACTAAGCATGTTAAAGTGAGCTTGTCGATATGGAATAGCAACTAATAGCTTTAGCAAAGTTGTGATAAATTAATTGTATGTGTTTTCATTATATAATTACAATTTAAAAGAAAACACTGAATTAAACAAAGTTAAAAAAGCCTCTTTATGTGCCACATAATGTGTCCAAGTGTGACCCTACATATATTCTATATATACGACTGTTTCGGGATCATTTTTAGTCTTCGTCTCCTCCTGTAGGTTCATAAAGGTTTATTCGGTGTTCCTTAAAACCCAGAACAACTGGCCAGCTCAGAAACTGAACCGCAAAACAAGTTCTATAAGTTTCTCTGGGTATTGTAGAATCCCGGAAGAAAGGGCCTCCTCCCCCCTACAGTACGATTCTACCCCTGCGCCAAATCACTGCTCGTCGCCAAATTTGTTCGGTGTGCACGCAGAACTGTCTCCGAGATCATTTCTTTCTCAGTTGTAAAAAAATGTGTATCTTTTTTCTTCTCTGTAAAACGTTTTGAGTGGAAACAGGCAGAAAACCAAAAGCAGACTGCGGGGAATTATACTTCGTACAAGCTCTCACTTGGCCTTCACTACATGAATTCACTCTTTTCGCTTCACATAGTTTGTTTTTTGCTTTTGTTCTTTTGACTTTCAACTTGAGATTACGCGTGCAGAGGATGACCGTCTTTGGCCTGCAGTGTAAAGGATTCTATAACTCAGTTTCTAAGGCTTTTCCCTTAGAGAATGGGAGGGAAAAGTGAGAAAGCCTGGGAACGAAATTGAGGATACCGACACGAACACTGTGATGATTTCAAGTCTGTTTTTTTTTTTGCTTCTTAATTATATGATAAATTTCAAAATTAGAAGGATACTCAACCAAAAATAAACAAGGATGGTTGATTGGTAAGGCTTGAAATAATCGGCAATCATTTTTTTTTCTTCAAGTTCTTGTTCGTGACGAACTCATAAAAAGATGGGACAAAGAACTTGCCAATTTTTACAAAGAAATGTATGCCATGGGGGGCAACGCTTATCCCCTGGCGTACATTTCTTTTTCACTTTGGGATCCTATAGTTTTATGAGTTTGCAACGGATTCTTATGAAACATCGTAGATTTACTAAATTCGGCTTGGTATAATCGATCTGTGGAGGCGATTCTTTTGTCTGCAGACATTATCTGTTCGAAAAGGCTATCCCGTGTTATTATCCTTCAAATATGTTTCGCAGTTTTGACATTGCGGAATATTACTCGGATATTCCCTAGTTTTAGTTTGAGCATATCCAGTCAGGGACGGGCGCGCTTTGACCAATCGTGCGAAGGCGGAAATATTCCATGGATTACAAATCAATAATAGCCACCATTTGGCGAGAAAATAAGCCTGGATATTTGTCCGCGGACATTATGTGTTCCGAGAATCACCTTTCCGAGAGCGTAGTTTGAGGAAAACTGTAAGTTTGGAGGAACAGATAATGTCCAATTGCAAATATCCGAACATGTTTTCGCGCCAAATGGAGGTTATTATGCTTATTATCCTTCAAATATTTCAGTTTTTCTCAACGCGTGTTGTTTTGAAAATCGGGGAATGATTATCTCTCGAAGTCCCGAGTTTTAGCCGTAGCATATTCAGTCACGTGACGCGTTTAGACCAATCGTGTGCGAGCGAAAATATTAAATGGATTATAATGCGTCAAATCGGTAGTAAGGTCCATTTGTTTTGAGCGCGTACTACATATTTAATTGAGAAATAAACTGAGTACATTGGCGATTATTGAACAATTGAATATTGGTGTACTGCGGATGTAGACCAACATGGCGTTTTCATACCGGGATCCGTAAATTTCTGGGAAACATTTCGACATATACCTGAAGTTTGGGGAAACGCACAGGCCTAAACCTTGGAGAAGTGTCTCATCTAGTTTCATCTTCCATAGCATCACAATTTCTTAGCTTTTTTCACTGGATGGTTGTCGATTTATTTTTTATCGCGTGACGGTCAAAACGATCTATATATTAAAAAGAAAATGGGACGACCAAAAGCGACAGCTCCACAAGTACGGCATGCAAATAAATCTATCTAAAGAGCACTGAGGTACCTCGCACGAAGAACTCTTGTGCTTTTTCATGGAAGCCCGTGTCTATCAAGGACGCAGATATAACAAGTAGCGTACAGCTGTTCAGGGAAAAGTTCTAAGCGGGGCGTTTCCCAAACGAAAAATTTGAGGTCGACATGAGTCAATTAGGTATTTTGCGTAGTCTGTTTCACGTTTTTTATTGGTGCTATTATGCTTGAGGTACTGATCTTTAATTAAAAAACTTATGTCCATCTATAGACTTTTCATGGAGTCCACGCCACTCTTAACCTTTTGTGGTGGAATCAGTTTCGGTGCCGGGATTATTTGCGGTCCAATTTGGGGATCATTTGCGGGACGGGATTATTTGCGGACCAGTACAGTACGATGACCGTTTCTCGTAAATTTCTGTGAAAGTACAGCAAATACGAAAAAAGCTTCGCTCATTCGTGAGGTATTGTTCTTGCCACGTGAACATAAAATTCATATCCTCGAACTAACGTGCGATGTTCTTTTTATTGTATAGACATACTGTAACGGCGTTTTTGACGCTTTTCCGACGATGTCCGAAGATTCTTTAAAACTTGTCCGAGGGTCACACGAATATTCCGAATGTTTTCCGAAAATTTCCGAAGATTACCAAAGACTTTCGAGGAAGACTCGAAGATGTTTCGATCATACACCAACAAATTTAAGTACAATTTAACTTGATAGTGAAATTATCGATATCTTCACTAATGAAGATATGGAAAATACGCCACCCGAGTCTCCGATAGGGTTTCGCATGAAGTTTGATTTACGGGTGGTGTAGTTTCCAGTAAAACACTCGTGACTATATAACAAAAGATCTGTACGGCACGCCGGAATAACAACGACTGAATACAAATTTAAAAAAACCACAACGCTATATACAGAATTTTGAGCCAAAATAATAGACTTGATGAGGTTACATAATTAACAATAAGCGATTACATAACACGACGCGAAAAACTAGTCTACATTTAATCTGCACGGAAAAAGTACGCAAAAAATGAACTTATAAATGCAGAAACTGAACTGAACGCGCCAAGAAATATTTTGACTAAAATACAAACAAAGACAAAGCAAAAAAGGAGACGAATTAAAAAAATAACTTTCGTGGCTACAGCAAGGTTCCACGGTATAAAACAATCTGTTCAGAGAGATTTCCCAGAGAGGCTTATCAGGCTACGCAGAAATAGATACATATACAGCGTGGAAAACAGTAAGTCAGTTCTTGTATTTTCTATGTCTAAACCGTCTCTTTAATAATCATCAGTTTGTTTCCAACATTTACCGAAATCGTCGTTGACGCAACGTTCCGCTGCTGAACTGCTTGTCATTGGTAATGAATGTTCTTCGTTCTTATTATTGTTTTCTAGGTTGAACATGGACCACCTCAGTTTTATCTTCTCCTTGCCGTTAATCCTTTCGGTTACTACTACTACCTTTGGATTTGCGATCAAAGCAAACAATCCAACTGGAGAGGTAAAATAAAGAAGTGGCTTATGTTATTGCCTTTAATCAAACTCTCTGCTTGCAACCCTAAATGGCGTCTCTCTTGAAATTTCCATGGCATTTGTGGTCTGTTTTACGCCATGAATGAACTTGTAATTTTAACACGAGCATGAAAAATGTGAAAGAGCGTGAACATTGACTTCAACAAATCGAGGTGCTTGTTAGAATCTGATATTTAGCTGAAACCAGCGCTTACGTAAAGACTTTAGCAAGAAAGTAAAATTGAAACTGCCACAATTTCATTGAAATACATTAAGTTAATTTGCGTGCGAAAGGATTTTATTTATATTTTTAACACTTTGTAAAAGGTGAAAAACGTCTTTGCATGGGTTTGACACTAAACAATATAGCCGCTAAGTCCTTGGATATCTTTTTCTCCACATAGGAACCAAAAGAACTGCCCAAAAGCAAGGTAAAAACATTTGTCGCGCTTCATTAGAAAAAAAGAAATATAGTAAACAACTACATGTAAAGTCAACAAATAAAGTAAACACATCATGTTGTTGCTGATGTTTATTGTGCGTTGTAAACTGATTCAACTATGCTGTCGCCATAAGATGAGAATCAGAATATTCAAGCCATTGAAAGGTTAAATTATTGCATTAAGTGTAAATAAAAATGCGACAAGAGATAGTTTTAAAATATTGCTAACTGTTATTCTAACATTTTGGCATTTTTTTTCTTTTCAAAGCGGGAAACTGAAGCATTGTTAGCAGATGCTGGCTTGGACCACTTTCCTTAAATGGTTCCCAATCGCCAGGTCAAATAATTTTTTTTCCCCGTAGACAAAATTATCTTACTTTTCGCTTGAACAATTCAATTCTTGCTTTACTGCACGCTATTTAACTCTAACCCAGATCTCCCGCGCTTTAACGTCGTTGGATAGGAGATTAGCATGCTATTTGATTTTATTAATAAATTTTTCTGATTACCGCTGGGTCAAAAAATGCTTTCTTTGAAAGTATGAAAAGTGTAAGTAATTATTTACCGAATATAACTTTCTTTCCTGTTGCTAATGTCCCATTGAGAAGAACAATATTACTTGATTTTTTTTATTTTTTTTTAAATAAATTTTCACAATGTTGGGCACATGAATAAAGTAAGTGATCGAATGTTAAAAGCGTGTGAGATTTAGCTTCTCAGTTGTGTTTAATCATTACCACTTTAAAGACAGCATACATGTACAAGTTATGCAGCGCTTACGAGTAGATACATAGAGGATATTACACGGTGGCGAGAAGATATGAATTTTACGAGGAGTATATTTCCCAGTAAAGCACTCGTGTCTATATAACAACATGGAATATCCCACGAGTCCGTTGTATTTTCTCGGTACACGCATGAACCTTAAGGCGAGTGTGTATACCAAGACATTACAAGTGATAAGTGGACTATTCCATGGTGTACCACTAGAGAGCGTTGCATAACTATTTTATACCATGACAGGAGCATGTCACATGGAATGTCATATGCTCCTGACCATGAATAGAAAATACAGTGGCCAACAAAATCAGTGGCACATGATGGGTAGGTTACATTGAATACTGGGTAGGTTACATGGAATACTGGGTAGGTTATTAAAACCAACTGAATGAGATGACGGGTTTTTTTTTTTTTTTTCTTTTGGATTGCTACATCGGAACTGGAGGTCTTTTTGAAACGATTTCATAACGCTGAAGCTAAACTGCAGGGACCGAAGGACTTGGAAGACCAAGACAGCGAAAAGTCCAAGCGCAAAGGTAAATGATCTTTAGTAATTGTAGTTAGTAGACGGACACATGAAATGAATTGTTTCCATAGTTATAAACCCCAGTTAGAATCGGTCTCGGAAAAAACGAATACACACGGAACAATACTATACGAAAAAGGGTTAAAATTTTCCAGAACTTGTCCTCTAAAGATCGTAAAGGTTCGCCACCACTCCTGAAAATCAGGAACTGATAGTTTAGGAAGTAGTCTGACGCTAGCTAGTTTGCCCAGGGTAGGTACTCTGTAAGTCATTGGGTAGGGGTGTGCCCATGGAGCACTGAAACCCTTATCCTATACCAGACCATGATCAGACAAGGCACCTTAAGCCCCTACTCTATACCAGAGTAGCTATTTTCCATGCAGAAACTTTGTCACTATCGTACTCCAACATGCTTTAAATGAGCCAATATACTTTCGAGTTTCATATTCTATTATGAAACCCCGGGTAAAGAACCCTGCTCTACACTAAATTATTCAAACCCTGGCCACTTGTTTGGGACATTATATCCTATTCTAGAGCAAAACTGTCTGATTTCTTTACGCTATCCCTGACTAAATTGCTTGCAAACCTTACCTTACACAGCGGCACATACCAATATAACCTCCCCGGCTAGTTTCTCATTAACACGAGTAACTAGAGTAGTTATGGCCCTCTCTCTCACGCAACGCTACGCTCTCGGGAGAGAGCGTAACGAGAGAGCGTAACGTTGCGCGACAGAGAAAGGGCCAGGCACGGGTTTCTCGAAAGGTAGATAACGCTATCCTCCTGATAAATCACCAATATTCAGTAGATAGAATAGTTTGTTTTCTTCACACTTAACCACCGGATAACTTAATGTGGACTCGCTAGAAACAAGTTTTTTTTTCGCCTTGATTTTGCTTTTATCAAGTCTTTTATCTGCTTCCCTAGATCGGTACGACTTCTGGTAACGTTTTAACTAGATTTCGGTTGATAAAAACTTTACAAGGTTTTATTAACATCCCACTAACTGGCTTATTTATTTGTGCAGGAACTGTTATTAAATGTGCCGACCTTACAGTCGGCCCTCTACAAGACCTCCTAAATGTTCTCGCTAACGTAAACCGCAAATGCGCCGTTGGTGTTGAGAACCAAAGTGGACTTGGTTGGCAGCAAGGTTCTACCTACTTCTTTTCTGGCACTGATGAAAACTTGCCTTATTCTGTTGATAATGGTAAAAGTGAATTCAGTATTTACATGAGGCTCGCTAGCACAGTACTAATCATGCTTGAACTTGACCAACACAATATGACCAACTTGATTGTTACACCTTGTTAGACAACAATTTGTTTTTCTGATAAGATTCTTGCACAAATACCCTTCGCCTTTTTACGCCATGCTTGTTTTGTGATATGATTGTCCAAGTGACATCCCTATTTTTCAGAATTGGCCTCTTTTAAAAAGAGCCGAGATTCATAAGTAAGAAGAAAATTAAACCGTTGTCAATAAAGCGCAGACCAAAAACAAATTACTCAGTACAGTGTTTTTCGTTGAGAGGTCTTAATATTAATTTTATATTTAAACATGTGATAAACATTTCAAAAGCAAGACACGACGTTTGAGTTTCAGTATTCATAATTACAAAGTTCTAAACGCCGTTGAATTGACAATGAAAAGCATGTTTTCTAAACTGAAACGTTGTGTCGTGATTTTGACTTGAAATGTGTAACATCTATTCTAACACTGCGAAATTTCAAATCTATGTGTACGCTTGCAGAAGGCATGCACAGATATCTTCTCTAGGGTTATACTTTCTTGAAGTCCAAAGTTTAAAGTCTATTTGTTCCGAGAGACAAATATTCCTACTGGTTTTCGTATCCAATAAAAATATTTATCATTCGATGCATTTTTTCTTTCTTTTCATAGGCTGAGAGCCCCCCACCTTACCCATAAATAACTGTTTACAAATGATAGTCTGTTACGCCTAGTACCGTCTAAACGTGTTTTGCTGCAAATAATATTCTGCTCATGCGTAATTGTAACCCTGCTTCCTTGTGAAAAATGACGGATCGCTTCCTTGAGTTGTCGGAGAGTGCTTTAAAATAATATGAAAAGAAACTTGGTCATTGAATGATAAAGCAATTGTTAACCTCGGTTGTCGCAAAATATCGTGATTTTTCAGTGTCTGACGGATCAATTATTTGCCTCAACCATCGGCTTTGGCAAATAATTCATCTGCTGGTTACTGGCAAATCAAGATATTTTGCGATAACCAAGTTCAATAATTGTTAATTGATTGTCTGTTTCTTTTGTTGTTTTCCTTTATTTTCCACAGAGTATGCCGTAGTTTACGGACCTCGCAAGACGTCTGGACGAGGCTGCAACGGGAGTTGTCGGAGTCGTGGCCTACTACATTCCACGCATCGACAAAACACTTGCTGTAGTGTTTTCTGTTCCGTTTGATTATAACTTTTACCAGAATTGGTGGAATGCTAAGCTGTACCCTGGAAACAAAAGGGCCAACTATGATCAGTACTATGATTTTGTATTATGACGCAAACCCCTTCAAGGCAAGTGGTTGGCATGAGAGATCCCTCGGTTCTGGTCTGAAATTTCGTGGCTCTATGTCCAACTCTGGTAAAGCTACCTTGGAGATTCGTGTCCTTAAAGAATGAGCAACTGGCATGTAAACCAAGCATGCTTGTACAACTTGCTCGCATAACCGATTTTAGTAGTAACAATCTGTACTCTGTCCTACCTTAAGTTAGAGGCTAATGTTTAGCACGGTAACCACTCACCGAGTGTATGAACGACTTCTAAGTAAAAATCTGTGGGACTTAGTATTGAAGAGTTGAAATGACAAATAAATGTGTGGTAGAAAAGAAACTGTTTCATTGTTTTTCACAAGTGAACTTACATCGAGGAGCTTAATAATCTAGTAAGGGAAGCTCCTCTTAAATACGCTGATGGCTTTCCCTTTTTAACCCCTAAACCTAGTTTGCAGGAAATTTAAACTCTCACCAAAACGTTTGTGCAGCACGGGGCTAAATAAGAAAACTATCACGAGTAGAATGGCTCCGTGGACGATGTTTCCGAAAAAATTCATTGAACTAAGTGCAAACTAATTTATATGCATATTTTTAGCCTCCCTTGGCCGATAATCTGGGTGACACTTCATTGTTTATCGATACTGAAATTATAGTCCAGTATTTATGGTTTCTTTCAACCCCTGAGGCTTTCTTTAGTTCCTTTGCCGAGAACCTTTTAAACACTTTTTGATCCGTAGTCTTAAGCCAATATGTGTCTTTTTTGTTTGTTTGTTTGTTTGCAACTGAAGTGGAAGCTTCTTGTTTCCTTTCAACTTTCCATCGATTGGCTTTGGGCTTCTCAATTGTTTTAGTCTAATGACTTTTTGCAGCGCCTTAAAATATGCTGATACACTGAAGGGAAAATATTTTACTCATGGAAGGATGCTCACTTGTCGCCGTTACAGTTCTTGCTAGAGCGGATCGCTTTATTGCGTTCGAGAGAACGCAGTTCTAATCGGGTAATGCGGCAAAATTCGAGTTTTTGTGTCTGTATCTTTTTATGGACACCAATTTGGCGCCCCCAAGCAAATTATTCAGGAGCGAATGACGTCATCACCATGTTCGTCCATGTGCTTTCTTACATACAACCTTTATTTATACACGATAAAAGACGTCAAAGCTAACAAGCTTGTGGGGTCGTGTACTAATAAGATACATAAAATAACTACAATTAATAGATAAATAATTAATACAGTTAATAAAAAATTAATACAAGAATTAAGTAATTCTTATAAAAAATATAATTTTGATAACAACGAATGAGATCAATAATTAAAAATAAATAAAAGTCTCCGATCTTTTGTTAATCATTTGTGGGGCTAAAACATTAAAATTAAATTCCTTAAAAGTGTTATAATTAACAACATTCTTCAAAAAAGATTTCAGGTCTGTGCTCTCTAGTATCGATCTATTAGTTCGCCCTATAGCGTTCCAGAGGACAGCCCCTCTATAGGAAATGGAGTTTTTAACGTATTTGGAGGCAAAACTCGGTACTATCAGTCCATGCTTCAGTCGTGAAGAAGGTCTGTCGCCGTGGATAATCAACTCTTCAGCCAAAGTGCTAGGGAGCATGCCATGATAACCCTTGAAAAAAAGTTTAATTAAAGAACGTTTATACATAATTTTTTTTTATATGTTAAAGTGTTCCACTTAACGGTAGCTAAAACGTCAACTGTTGGCATGTCCGGTTGAAAGCCAAAAATAATTCTAGCGGCACGGCAATGTTGTCTTTCCAATGTTTTAAATAACTCTGTCTGATTAACCCCGCCCCAGACGGGCATCGCGTACGTAATGGATGGCTGGATAACCTTTACGTAAAGTGACTCGCACACATGACTGGGTAGAAACTTGGATTTCTTCAGGAGGCTCAATTTGTTTGCAAAGTTTTTAATGACTTCTTTGGAGTGTTGTGCAATGTTACGGACTTTCGATTGTCGAGGCAGCTTATTGTGGACTGTAGCGGATAAATTGGTTATTTAAAGTTCGAAGTCAGGGTTAATGGAATTTAAAAACCTTGTCTTCGCGAAATGTGTACGACTTTTCGTGCGAACAGAAAGCTGTAGTTTGGCTGCGTGTTGTTTACCCTTCTCTCTTCTTAATTCGACCAAAACCAACGCTGCTTTCTGCTGTATAAATCAAAGGAGGAAATTGTAGTTTCATTTCGCTGGCCTACATTTCTGTGCACAAATTATTAACATCTGACCCAACGAAAGTGTTTACATGGGAAGAGCTCAACTCCCACAGGATTGCTTTGGTACACCAACGTGTCCTCCATTTTAATGTTTCGAAAGTGAAAATGCCTTGTAGCTGTTCTCACAAAGCCAAGACGATTCGAAGTCGTGTTCGTAAACAGAATAATTGCCCTAGTTTTGGTAATAAAAGCACGTCATCTCGCATACCGACGGAACAGGATTTACACGGTCAGTATAAAATATGAACTGCGGACTGCGGACTGCGGACTGCGGACTGCGGACTGGGTATAAAACACGGACTTTCGGGACTTAAGTATAAAACACGGACTAAGCATTGGAGGAGCTGAAATTCCCTCTTCTAGAGAGGTATGTAAATTACATCTCTGTTATCCAAGGCACGATTTTAACCCTTGCAAACTCCCAAAATGTGAATGGTTCTTAACCCATGGATTGCGTGAGCTAGCTATGGGTTGTAGAGGAGGATTTGATTTTGTAAAGTAGAATTGGTTGATCATATGTGACCTCTCATGCAAAAACATACACTAATGGGTATTCGTTCAGGTGGCTAAAAACCTTTTACCTGCTGTTCGTCATCCGTTTGTGATTGTAAATGCGAATGAACAGTACTTCTCAGAATTAAGCAAAGCAAAATTTGTGTTAATAACATGTTAATATTGCAAAGGGGTTAACGCGTGCACCGTTTTGCCGCATTAGACTGTGTTTTGACTTCACGTTATAGCGTGTTAAAGTAAATTCATTAATGGGTATAAGCTTGGTTATTATTCGCTTCTTTCATTCCTTTGTGAAAGGAAGTTAACGACCTTTCCTAAAGACAACATTTGGCATGAATGTCATGTGTTTTCAAGGAGCAGACAAGTTCTATGTCTTTCATACCGGCTGAATATTGAAGCGGCTACATACATACCATTTTAGTTTGATTCATTCAACCACAAATAAAGTGATTTGCATTTTGAGAAATCAACTTGTAAAGATAACGGGGCTTTCAAAAGGCGCTGTAAAAAAGACAACAGACCACTAGAAAGTTTCTAATTCTTTTGTACTGGATCATGATCATAGAATCGATCATTATCATTACAGACCATTTTGCTTTACTGTAGTTCATTCATTCGGGAAAATATGTCCTGCAGTTTGGAATAAAACAGTATTATAAGAAATAAAGCTTTCAAACGATGTGGTAGGATGAAATTTTTTTTACCGACGCCAGAAAAGACAATTGACGAGACCTTTGTGTGTGAAATTGTTTTTATGTTTAATTTTATCATAGCTTTCAAGTTAAAATTAAATGATGTATGCTTTGTTGCTGAAGTGACAGCTGTAATTATTGCCTTAAAGTGAGTAGTTTATTGGGAGTCGATTTTTATTTCAATGTAGTTTTAAGACTAAAGTTGACCGGAGCGGTCATTAATTGTACAGATGAGCTATATATTTTATATTTAATATTGTCTTTTTCAGAGGGTAATACCACATATTGGAGGAGCTGAAATTTCCCCTTCTAAAGAGGTATGTAAATTACATCTCTGTTATCCAAGGCATGATTTTAACACTTGCAAACTCCCAAAATGTGAATGGTTTTTAACCCATGGATTGTGTGAGCTAGCTATGGGTTGTAGAGGAGGATTCGATTTTGTAAAGTAGAATTGGTTGATCATATGTGACCTCTCATGCAAAAACATACACTAATGGGTATTCGTTCGAGCGGCAAAAAACCTTTTACCTGCTGTTCGTCATCTGTTTTTGATTGTAAATGCAAATGTACAGTACTTCTCAGAACTCAGCAAAGCAAAATTTGCATTAATAACATGTTAACAATGCAAAGGGGTTAACGCGTGCACCGTTTTGCTGCATTAGACTGTGTTTTGACTTCACGTTATAGTTCGTTAAAGTAAACACATTAGTTTGCTTCTTTCGTTCCTTTGTGAAAGGAAGTTAACGACCTTTCCTAAAGACAACATTTGGCATGAATGTCGTGTTTTCAAGGAGCAGACAAGTTCTATGTCTTTCATACCAGCTGAATATTGCGGCGGCTACATACATACCATTTTATTTTGACTCATTCAACCACAAATAAAGTGATTTGCATTTTGAGAAATCAACTTATAAAGGTAACGAGGCTTTCAAAGGACGCTGTAAAAAAGACAACAGACCACCGGAAAGTTTCTAATACACCGATTCCAGAAAAAAACCGGAAGTTGCACCGAAACGAGGCTTAATAGCCCTTGCGGTAAATAAAGCAACATGGCGAACGAAGAAGAAAGGCCAATCTCTCTTCTGATGATATTCCCGGTGTCAGTGTGAGCGAAGAACATTGAAAAATTGACACTCAGCCAGTCGAAATTCGGCTAAACTCCAGAATACCTGGCCACCTATTAGCATCTCATTGAATAAGAATAGCAACTATTGTTATATACCTCGTTCTTCAAAGCCCACCGACAGATGTAAATAAAGTGGCTGGGTATTCTGAAGTTGCTCCCAAAATTCTGGCTTAAAAGTCGCCGTATAAATCAAAGGGGCAAAATAAAGGAACTTTTAGACAGGAATGTTTTCCATCCTTCGATTCTCTCGATCTCCAATATGCGCAAAAACAACCTGTTCTCACTATTTTTATTGCCTAAAAGAACTTTGTTCATGGTCGGTTTAGGAAAAAGAATCTGAATGAAATGAAAATTGTAAAAGTTTACGACCCTGACCCGAAGAATACTTTACTAAAGCTAAAGTAGCTTAAAGTAGTAAAACAGATGGAGCAACTTCAGAATACCCGGCCACTTTATTTACATCTGTCGGTGGGCTTTGAAGAACGAGGTATATAACAATAGTTGCTATTCTTATTCAATGAGAAGCAAGAGCTCGAAAGAACATAGGGAAGTAAATTTAAAAATTGTGCCAGATATCAGGAACATTGCAACAAAACACCTGAACAAATTTCCTATGGCTGATTCATTTTTCACTGACGACTTCAGTCTTCTCAAGTTAGAGAACATCCAATCTCTCTTCATAAATTAACAATCGGTGTTGGAGAATAAAGGGAAATCCTTCAGTTCAAAAGATACTAATCAGAGTATCAAACAAGACCACGATCTACTCGCCAAGAATGGTATAAGCAAGGGTTCGGTAGAGTGACAGCATCATTGCGTGCCAGGGTAGGACGCAATCACAAAGCTGATTCATCAGTCAAATCACTAATAAAATTATCAGTGAAGCATACTACAGTGTAACAAAGACTATCGGTCACATGCCATGAAAGATGGCCTAGAAAACTAGCAACTAGTAATGGACAAGTACACCGAAATAATGCATCAACAGGGATAGACGAAGGTGCAAGTAACAAAATGTTTTTCTTTTTGTTCAAGAGAAAAGGGAAATTTTGGGGGCCTCCCCAAGGGCCCCCAGCTGGACTCAGGTTACAGACCCAAGTTAGAGCAATCTCCATGAAATAATTTAAGCTAGGAATGTCATTGTTATGGATAGTGAGACCATGAAAGATTGCCTTATAAAATCAATATGCAAATTGTTTGACACTGGTTTAAAAGTAAACAAGAGTCATATGAACTTCAGTTTATGATGTACCATGTACAACAACTACTCTTTGTTGTGAACAGACTTTGGAATTTCCTGGCTATAAATTGGAAGTAACTGCGAATTTTTAATGAGCAAATTGCCTTGGACATAGAATGGTGGAAGGAGATGCTAAAGAATATTGAACAATTTATGATAAATATATTATATATGAATTGGCTTACCTAATGCTTAGAGATGGCCTTACACGATGTGATTATTGCTAAAGCCAGAATAAATAATGTATATCAAAGGTCCAAAAAGTTTGTCCAGCATCTAATATGAGAGAATTCAGCTACTTCTAGTTTTTCTGTGGTGATGAATATTTGAATGAATATTTCAAAATAGTTCAAAACAATTGGGAATCTATAAGATCATACAATGTAGGAAATTCTCAATGAGGTCAAAATTATACACCAGCTCTACCATGTGTCCGTCTATGTTACACCCTGTGCCAGAAAATAGAACATGAAGCCACATAATGCACAATTTCAGTACGGTGGAAATCACCAAATATTTATTTACCACTGATGAACAATATCATGTACTCTGTTTAAAGTCACTACCAAATGACAAATAAACATCAGATAACTTTTTTTTCTGCCAGTTTACAAGCAAATAGCTCACTATCCAGGGTTGATTAACAACTGTACACAACCTTAGTGGAGTTACACCCTCAAATATATGCCATCCATTTATTCTCCTAATAGCCATTTAAGCTTGTATTCTTACATTTGCAGTTCTGGTTCATGGTTGGAAAACAGTCTTCCTTAGAAAATTGGTATTAAAATTATAGTCAGTTCTGATTTACTTGGTTGCATAGAAGGGATGAAGATTATAACCTTCCTGCTTGCCAGTACAAGCTGTCTATCAAATCTACGACATTAAGGAAAATTCTTACAAGGCCTTAAAATGTGTTGTGAGACTTTAATTCGGAGTAAAGTTTACTTTTGGGTGTCCAGGTCTTGGGTGTCTGACCTTTTGTCTCTCTGCAGTCTATTCTGCATCTTATGTTTTCAAATTCAGCCTGAAAAAACTTCAGGTAAATAATTAGTGGGCTGGCTCTGCAACATCAAGTGCAGGAAATTGGCCCATACAATAATTTATCTGACACTGCTAGTTCTTAAACATTAAACCTAAAAGCCAGATCTTGCTAAAATATTAAGCGAGTAAAAAATATTCAAAATTCACCAATGGCTGTATTTAAATCACTAATATTCTTCCACATTCAACATTGTTTTTGGGAAACGTTTTTTGTTTACCTCAGAGGCATGAAAACTGATCAATTCTTAAGTTGATTGAAGCTGATGGGTATTCATATGCCAGACTCAGATGCATCACATATTTCGCTCTACACAGAGATTCCTCATCAACTTTTGCCCAAGGGAAAGCCGAGGGTACGGGCAAGAAGTGCTCGGAACAACAAAAATTATTTCCTACCGAGGTCAAATAGACATCTCCCCTTTGCATAAGTATTTCCCACTTTTTTCTTCTTTGTTTATCTGGCTAGCTTGTCCGAAGGAAACTCAATCGTGGAAATGATAAATCAGGTCGGTTTTTGCTTCGATTGTTAGAGTTTGCAGCTGCACAACACTTGTATCCAACTCTTTTCCTTTTCTTTACCACATTTGCTCCAGACAAGTAGCTCTAACTTACATGCATTCGAATTTTTTCGTTCTTCCCCAGCATTTCGTCCGCCATTTTGAAAGCTCGAGGGCTATTAAGCCTCGCTTATGTGCAACTTCCGGTTTTTTCTGGAATCGGTGTATTCTTTTGCACTGGATCACGATCATAGAATCGATCATTATCATTACAGACCATTTTGCTTTACTGTAATTCATTCATTCGGGAAAATATGTCCCGCAGTTTGGAATAAAACGGTATTATAAGAAATAATGCTTTCAAATGATGTGGTAGGATGAAATTTTTTTTACTGACACCAGAAAAGACAATTGACGAGACCTTTGTGTCTGAAATTGTCTTTATGTTTAATTTTATCGAAGCTTTGAAGTTAAAATTAAATGATGTATGCTTTGTTGCTGAAGTGACAGCTGTAATTATTGTCTTAAAGTGAGTATTTTATTGGGAGTCAATTTTTGTTTCACAGGGCTCGAAATTGAGACTGACTGGTTGCCAATGCGACCAAAAACTGAGCACTGGCGACTAAATTTTCAGAACTGGTCGCCAGCTGGTGACCCGCATTTTGTCCAATAGCTAAAGAAAACCACGACACAACTTTTTTTGTTTTTAAATCTTTATATTAGGAAATCAATCGGATGTGGTAGCTAGTATACAACTCACCATTCCGTCCCCAGTAAAATAATGTCTGAATTTTACAAGATAATCGAAAAAATTGAATGTATTTCGACACGTCAATACTGCGTTCACGGCGCGCCATATTGTTTCAGTGGCTTCTTCCGAAACTTGGATCACAGGCGCACTTCAACACCATGTGCTTTTCATTTGAAGGAATCACATGAGTTTTTACGTGCACAGAATGAAGACTCAGCCAAAAGGCTGATCCAAATTTTGAATCCTTCATCAGTTGTTGAAAGGCGTCGAGGAAAGCAAGTCGAAAAAAAAGAAGAACATTACGAAGAAGTAGCAAAGGGAAAATACGCAATGACCCATGTTTGTCTCACAATGAAAGCCATGGACTTAAAATGTTTTATGCTTCCCTTCATTTAAAATGACTATGGAGACAAACATTACCTTCGGACCAGAGACATATCACCTGAGAACAACGGTAGCTTTATAACTAAGTGTTACTCGTGTTGTTTCTAATTGTTTTTGCTCTTCAATTATGACTTTTCTTGCATGCAAAGTAAAGTATAAAGTCGTGTTCTTGTGTAAGTTATATATAAAAAAAGTTGGCGACCAAACTTTCCAATCTGGCGACCAAAATTTTTCCGTTATTCTAGCTGGCTCCCGGATGAAAAAGTTAATTTCGAGCCCTGTTTCAATATAGTTCTAAGACTAAAGTTGACCTGAGCCATCATTGAATGTACGGATGAGCTGTATACGTTATATTTAATATTGTCTTTTTCAGAGCGTAATACCACATATTGGAGGAGCTGAAATCTCCTCTTCTAAAGAGGTATGTAAATTACAGAAACGATCAGAAGAAACCTAACAGGGAACGCGTTTGCAAACGGAAACGGAATGGATACAGAACGGTTACAAGAACGCGAACAGAACGGGTACAGAACGGGTACAGAACGGGTACAGAACGGGTACAGAACGGGTACAGAACGGGTACAGAACGGGTACAGAACGGATACAGAACGGATACAGAACGGATACAGAACGGATACAGAACGGATACAGCACGGATATCGAACGGAAATGGAACAGATACGGAACAGTTACGAATCCCAAAAATGGAAAAAGCGTTCTCCTGATCGCAAACTATAAGACAATACGTTCTTCAGAACACATGCTAGTACTGTAAGCTACGCTATTAGAGTGCTTACCAAGGATTTGGAAACGATATAACTTTAAATACACGTTCGTCCAATTTTTGTCCAGCCCGGCAGTCTTGAGAAAATGACAGAACGAATCATCTTATGTCTTCTTTTATTTCTTTTTACACGCACTAAGCAAGCATCTTCCCTGCATCTTTTTGTCCATTTCGTGGTCATCGCGGCCAATTTGTTATTGTCAATCAGCTCAACTTATGTCCAAATAAGGAAATGAATGGACGAGTCGAGTTAGACTGGGATTGAAAGGTTTCCTCATGAAGAGAAACGAAACAAAACATCTATGTTTTGGTTGACTTTTAATACGGTGTTGTTCACAAACTTTACGGAAAGATCGGTGAGTATAACGTTCAATCTTAACTGAGCTTTCGCCTGTGAAACTAACATCACTCAAAGTATCAGAAGATGCTCGCTTCGGCTTTTTGTCAGTACTTTGCACCACTCGCGTCCTCCAGCCAAGTTTCTGCCGCATTTGCCGAACAGTTTTCGGCGATACTTCAATGTTAAATCTCACTAAAACTATTCGTGTAAATACAAGAGCACAAAGTTCGTCTTTTGCTTGCATTTTTTCATCGATGGCGTTTAGAGTGCTTGGCAAGCTGGTTTACTTCTTCCTTTCCTCGGGCAATCACACAGACTAATGGTCACTCTGTATCGTTTCGCAAAAAGGCTTACAATAAACTGGCCTTTAATAACATCTTCCCGTATTTTTCGAGTAACTGGACTCATATTTTCACCACAGAAATTTAAGTTTACTGTTCGTATAGTCTACAGTTTTAACCCATTTCATGAAATGCAAATGAGTGTCACTAATCTTGTAAACGAGTTCTCGGAAACCTCGTTCTTCTGAACGAGTTCCAAGAATGCTTACTGATGGAACGCTAACAGAACGGGAACAGAACAGCACAGAACGGATGGAGAACGGATAGAGAACGGGGACGGAATGGATACGGAACGGATACGGAACGGATACAGAAGGGATACAGAACAGGTACAGAATGGGAACGGGAACGCGTGTGGAACGAAACAGAATGCGTTCTGTCAAGCGTTCCCTGTTAGGTTTCTTCTGATCAGTACTGTACATCTCACTGTTATCCAAGGCACGATTTTACCACTTGCAAACTCCCAAAAGTGAATGGTTTTTAACCCATGGATTGCGTGAGCTAGCGATGGGTTGTAGAGGAGGATTCGATTTTGTAAAGTAGAATTGGTTGATCATATGTGACCTCTCATGCAAAAACATACACTAAAGGGTATCCCTTCAAATAGCTAAAAAGGTTGCCCTTGCTGTTCGTCATCTGTTTGTGATTGTAAATGCGATTGTACAGTACCGCTCAGAACTAAGGGAACCAAAATTTCCTTCAATAACGCGTTAACAACATGCAAGGGTTGACGTGCGCCTTTTCAAGGACCAGTCTCATACCGACTGAATATTGCAGCGGTTACATACATACCATTTTATTTTGATTCATTCAACCACAAATAAAATGATTTACATTTTGAGAGGAGGATTCGATTTACATGTACCATTTTATTTTGATTTATTCAACCACAAATAAAATGATCTGCATTTTGAGAAGTCAGGTTACAAAGATAATGGGGCTTTCAAAGGGTACTGTAAAAAAGACAACAGACCACTGAGAAGTTTCTAATTCTTTTGTATTGGATCAAGATCATAGAATCAATCATTATAGTTAGTTACCATTTTGCTTTAAATCATTCACTCGTGAAAATATATTCTTCTGTTTGGAATAAAACAATATTATAAGAAATAACGCTTTCAAACTATGCGGTAGGATGAAATTTTTTTACTGACGCCAGAAAAGACAATTGACGAGACTGGCAAATGTTCACATCTCTCGTCCAGCTGTTATCAACTTCCATGATATTTGCGCAAACTAGAATCGTTACATACACGATTTGTTTTCATACATTCCATCACTAATAAAATATTTCATCCTTTCAAACAAAACAAGCCCTTCACATTTGAGGTATCCAAGCATTGATCAAGAAGTTTTCGCGAAGCTTGAAGAAGACAATAGCTAATTGGGCCTCAAAATTCCACGTAAACAAGTTATTTCAAGATGAAAATCCAAAATAAAAACTTGGCACATGATTGAAAGCAATGGAACAATTATTCCAATTCCAGTCTTGTTTATTTATTTTGTCACTGTTGTTGCTTGTCCTGTGGAGAGTGAAATTCAACACTTGGTTTGCAAGAAAAATCGTCCTTTTCCCCCTTTTTTAATGTTGAAATACGCTCCATGGACACTGTCACGTGGTTACAACATTGAAAAGGGAAGAGGGGGTCGAATGTGAAAATTGGAGATTGAAAAAATCACGCGGTCAACGAAACACGCTTTTTGGGGGGGAGTGTCTCAACTGCTTTTGTCCGTGATTGTAGATCCAACATGCAGAGAGAACTTGCTTTCTTAAATAGGGTTTCTTTTCTTTGTCTGACTTACGACTACTATAGATGACTTTCTCTTTGATGTCTTGGAGACTTTTAAGTTCAGATGGGAACTCATTTCTTTGTACTTGCTTTATGATCCCCATTTCTGCTTCTTCTAAGTCAGTTACATTGACTTGTGTACTAGCACATTGGGTCCAGCAGGTCCCTCCTCAGGTGCCACATCACTGGACACTTTCCTCTTGGCCAGAACTCTATCTCCGAGACTTCTGTTGCATTTCAGGCAGAGCACTACAGCTATCTTCGCTTTAAACCAACTGGAGAATTGCTGAAGTCTCTTCAGAATATCACTGTTCTCTCTCACCATGCTAGTGTTAACCTTGACCTTTTTGACTTCCGGAGAATCTGCATCCATGTGTTCTTCATATGTTTCTTCCTTCAGCCAGCTCTCTACAAGTTCTTTTTGGAAGTCAGGACCCTTGATCCATTCTGATTTCTTCATAAAGTCCTCTGGGGACATACCTCTTGACCCTTCATCAGCAATATTCAATGCAGTTTCCACATAGTGCCATTGTGAAGGTGTGGTGTGCTCGTGGATAAGCTGAACCCTGTTGGCTACATAGGTATGAAAATGACAAGATTCATTACTTTTAAAGCCTAAGACAACTTTACTGTCCGTCCAATAGAGGCCCTTAATGTCCTCATACTCCAATTCCTTCTTCAACTTGTCACCAATATTGACAGAAATCGTGGCAGTAGCCAGTTTCAACCTTGGGATACTGTCTTCCTCAGTGTTACGTGGGCCTTTCCCATAACAAATGACACAATGTTCATTTTCCTCGAATATGAGCATATTTCATCAAATATGAGCACTATCCATGCCCACACATTGAAGGAGCAGACGTACAGTGGAGTTGCACCGACACAACCTTTCCAAATTCCGTGGGCTTTGAAACTTCTTGGCACTTTTAAACTTTCACATGCACATGCAGGGGATGATTCTGCACTGAACAGGTGCACGGTCATACAATACTCTTTGGCTTTCTGCTCCAAGTCTCCATTTGGCCACCACAGAAATCTGAGGAAACTTTGATCCTCTCTTTTAACTCTCACTTGAAACAAACATCTTCTCAACATACACCATAAAGGCGTACTTCTCCTGCCAGAATCTGGTAAGGATGCAAAGTTCATTTCACCATTTTTCGCATCTCCTTCTGGTTGCATCGTCAACTGGCTCATTTCAGCTGTTAGAATGGCAGGTGACTTGTAACATCTTCTGTCCAACAAGTACTACCGGAGTAATGAAACCTGAGAGGTTGTAAATAGAAGTAATCGTCAGAAGGATGCCTCTACGTGTGCAAGGCTATCCTCAAGTTCAATCGTGAAGTTGAACGTATCTGATTTGATGCACCAAATGACTCCCAGTGCTCTCTCAATGGATAACTTACCTTGGCCAATTGCGAGGTTCCTCACATTTTCTGCTCTGTGTTCATCAGGAATTGAGTTAATGATGTGTTCAGTGTTGCTCACAAACTTAGTCAAGTAAAATCCTCCATTTCCGCACACTGCCTTGACATCCTTCGCTAGATCAATAGTTTCGTTTTCAGTGGTTGCAGATTTTAAAACATCATCCACATAAAAGTTCCTTCTAAGGGAAGGCTTCTGTGGTTCCATAGTTGTCTTCATTGTTGTCTTCTGTACACCGAGGTGCGTAGTTGGCACATGAAGGGGATGATACTGCACCAAACAGGTGGATGGTCTTTGGCTTTCTGTTCCAAGTCTCCATTTGGCCACTATAGAAATCTGAGGTAACTTTTATCTTCTCTTCTAACTCTCAATTGAAAGAACATTGTAGGTATAGACGCTACAGAAATTGATGCCACAGTTTGAATGCACAGTTTTTGATCATGGTTCGGATAAGCGCGAGAGTAAATAAGAGTAATTATGGGTGAGTGTGATGTAACGTGATCTGATGTGATGTGATGTGATGTGATTCAATTGAAAAATAAACAAGGCAAAATACCAAAGTACAAAGATATAAATGCAAACTAAAAGCGGAGAAAAATAAACTTACACACCGTGACGAGTCCGGCAGGATAAATCTCTTGACAACAATAATTCGGAACTTCACAACAGTGGAATTCTAGTCTGAAACGGGGTAGAAACCGGGAAAAAACTAACCGCCAGCCGCAAACAAGCACTGGCAAAAGGACACCAAACTATGCATAATAATCGGTTAAGTGTTAGTGTGCTGGATACGTAATTCCCATAGGTAGATGGCACACAAAAACGTGGAATTTAAAATAGTCAAAGGAAATTCTAGTTGCTACAAACATCTTCTCAATGTTCACCATAAAGGCATACTTCTCCTGCCGAAATCTGGTAAGGATGCCAAGCAGGTTACTAGTAAGATCTGGTCCGTGAAGAAGTTTGTCATTCAAGGAGTGTCATTCAAATGTGGCCGAACAATCGAACACCACTCACACTTTCGACTTTTGCGGGTGATAGATCCCATGATAGGGAGGGTACCAGGTTCTTCCAACTTCATCTTTGAACTCACCATCCACCTTGTGAGCATGTCCTTTGGAGAGGATGTCAGACATGAAACTGCAGTAATCCGAAAAATATCTTTGATTGGCCTTCAAACATTTTTTTAGGCCAGTCAGACCATTCTCTGCTTGTACATAGTTGTTAGGGAGCTGAATGTTTTGAAGCTTAAACAGGAGGGGCATTTCATAATGCAGGTCTTTAAGATTAAAGATATCACTCTCCTTTCTCAGAACTTGATGTCTTCATGTGACAATGCTGTTACCTTTTCTTGTTCAGAGAAGTCCAACTCGAACATCTGTCTAATTCACCATTCTCTGCCAGACTACAAATCCTTGAGAGGTCGTTAGAGTGTCCTCTCCACAAACATGCATTCTGTTGTATGTAATCCTACCACTCCGCTGTGAAGTTTAGAGGGACCATTGACGTACAATTCGAGGCGTGAGCGAACTGCGTACGGGTCTGACTCTTCACTGTAAACAATGTCTCTGAGATGTAGGGCACTTGGGCAATTCAATCCAATAAGCAGAGCCACTTCGATGTCTGCCATATAGGATTGTATCTCCAGACTGATTTTCTTCAAATGAGACATCTTGCAAATTACGTCAGGTCAAGGTCTTTCATTATGGTCTGCTGGAATGACTTGTTGCATAAATGTTCTAGGTAAGTGTGGACAACATCACATCCTCTTCTTTAATGTTGGCCACCACCAATCCTTCAATGGCCTTTGTGGTAACACTGCACAGTCCATGAATTGTAGTAAGGATTAGGTCAGTGTCACTTCCCTCAATGCCAAGCACCTTCATCGACTTCTCACCCACAAATGTCCCACCACTGGTGTTGTCAAGCAGTGCATAAACCTTTATCTTCTTTGCTGGATCACTCTTGTGAAACAAATAAACTGGTAATATACTCATGTTGATAGGTACATCTCCAGCTTCTGTAATGTTACAGATGGCAGTGTGGTTGCTGCTAACACGAGGTTCAGCTCAAGATTGATTATCACTGACGTTGCTGGTCTTCTTCGCCCAATCATTGTCATTTAGTGATGTGGGGTGTTGTTCCTTGGAAGTTTTATGTGTCTCCCGCTCCTTACAGTTTTTGGCAATGTGCTGATCACTAAAGCAACCAAAGCACAGTTTCTTCTCCACTACAAACTCTTGTCACTGAGTTAGAGTTTTCTTTTAAAAATGTTCCCAATTGTTTAGGTTGTGAGGCCTTTTGCATGAAGAACATGACACAGACTGCTTGCTTCTACCTTCCTGCTCTAATCCCATGGCAAGGCTTGTTCCCTTCCACTCTTGGACTTTAGTTTCCTTTCAGTCCATTTGCTTCGTAGATGTCTGGGTAACTTTTTCCAAGCTGTCGCAGTACATAAGCTGTGTTTAAATCGTCCATGTGAGTCATGCCTTTCATACCAGATTTTGCTTGATCCAGAGCAATAGAGAAATTTTGGACAGCTGAGCCATCGTTTGCTCTGATTGGTTGCCATGAAGACAGTTTGGTGATGTGGGCATTTGCAATCTTGAATGGTTCTCCAAACTGTCTCTTTAGCAGTCCCTTGGCTTCTTTGTAGGATCCTTCTGACTCCATTAACAACTTTTTTAGGTTTACCTGAAGTGTACTGACCAAGAAAATACAGCCTTTCACAGAGGTCTTGAACCTTAAATTCAATCAAAGACTCAAAGGCAGTCGTAAATGCATGAAATTCCATAGCATCAATTTAAAACATTGGAGGCTTGGTGGCAGAAGGCTCCTTGCTTGCTGGAAAATCATAATTTGAGACAATTCCATCTGCTTTCTTTGAATGTCCACAATATCTTGAAAGGTATTGTCCTGGACTCCCACCAGCTAACAGACAAACTTGTTGAGCAACCTGGAGGGCTATTAGGCATGTTGCAGTGTCTGTGGGTTCCCCGTTAAATTGATCTCTGATAGAATACACAGCTGCAGGCCCATCTACAAAGTGGGATCGAGTCAGTGAGGTATGTGCACTTTGGTGTTTCCAGTGGGGTTTGCTATACACCCAGGAGTCACAATGTCTACATGTTTCTCAAAGTCAAATGCTGCAATTTCTGATCTGCATGCTGTCATTGGGCTTGTGTAAATAGGGGCTGTTTGCCCCATAGTATAATTCCACTAAGAGGATTTGGTTGAGAGGGTTTTTCGTGCCCTGAAACATAATTGCGGAAAGAACTTACTGGGAGAGACTTTGAAGCAGGGTCCAAAACTTAAATGGCATTTGATGAGCGTGAACTGGTCACCATTGCTGCTGCTGTCATGGGTACAACCGACCCTGGTGTTGACAGGGAGGTAATGTTTGCATCCTTCATAATGTCAGCTGGGAGTAGACTGGACACTGGAAACATAGGAAGCTTTTCTGTCTGTAAACAAGTAGGTGTGTATAACAACTCTTCATTGTTCATTTGTTCATAATTCCTTTCTTCTTCCTTTGCCTTAGCTAGACTTGTCTTGAGCTCCAATTGTTCCTCGGCCATTTTCAATGTCTGCTTTCCCTTCAGAAAAGCTGCTTCAACTTCTAAGGCTGCAAACCTAGTCTTGGCTTTTACCAATTTTGATTTAGATGAAATTGATGGCAAATTTGATCATCCAGAGTGACTAGACTTTCCTCAGGGATGAGACTGGTTGGAAGCAGCAGAATTCAATTGTGCAGACTGAAGTTCTTTTGCCTTAGACAAATATTTATAGACAGACTGAGTAAAGTTAAATACATCTCCATTGTGAACTTCATACCAAGAATTAGCACTGGCAATATCCGATTCACTCTCTAAAACTTTGAGGATATTATCCTAAGCAACTTGTAGCTTCACAAGTAAATTGTTTAGACCTTCCGTTTCAAATGACACAAAGTCAAATTTGTTAAGATCAGTGAGAAAAGGCTACATTTTGTTTATCTGCCGAGTCATGTGGTGAAGAGCAAAATTTCTACGATCTTGTAGCCTTTGTAGTTCGTACTGTCTACCTTTATCTGGGTGGAATTTTCTTCCTTGTGCCCAATTCTAACTTCTCAGTTCCACTGAGAAGTTGGAATTACTCTTTTTACTACCACCACTGTTAGCACCACTGTTTTTTAACTTTGTTTTTAAACATGGTGTCACAACCGATCTGAAATCCAGTCTCCACTTTTTGTCACATCAACATAACCCAGCTACTCACAATCATTCAAGCTTCAACACGGCTACTCGTAATCATTCAAGCTTTGACACAGCTACTTCAGCAACAATTCAGTGCCACTATGCCGTCTGACACTCTGTGCCATTTCAAAGCATGACAAACCCATCCTTGATGTACGAGCCATGTGATCAAATTGCAACCACTATCGTCTCTGGGAAACCCAGTTCCATGACTACTGTTCACTTGAAGGTTACAGAAACTCTGTTAAGGACAGATTCACCAAAACTGCAGACCACTACATCTCCACAAAACGACCCTTCGAACTAGTGGTCCTTTGTAGTGTTATGCCCACTGCTGAATGGAGCAGATGTAACTGCATCCAAAATACTCGCGGATGAAACTGGAAAGCCCTGGATTTGGCTTCAAAAAATCAAAGAGCACTACATTGCTGCCAGCACTTTAAGGCAAGACAAACAGACAAAACCTCAATTTCAACATGCAAAACCACAGTACGCATTGCCACCGGATGCTGTTCTTTTGGCCGATGAGTTCATGAAAGAGAAATTTCTCTTCGGTCTCAATGAGTCCTTCAGCTGTTTTTGAGAAGATATATTTTACAGAGATGGTCAAAGGAAACCTGAAGACCCACCATTTACCTTGGCTTCTGTAGTGGGCCAAGCCATATCATTTGAAGCAGTGGTGCTTTGCCAGCCACCATCCCCGGCCCCTGACAACTGGCCCTAATAATCAAGAGTCAGCAGCAGGGCCACCTCCAACACCTCCAGATACTTCAGAGCGAGTCTGGCCCAAACCAGGATCTTTAACTCTGGAATTCATTTCAAAGAACTGCACCTCTCTTTTTAAGGTGCATGGCTTCCTCTACCTGCCAGTAGATTTTGACCTGGATCCTAATGTCAAACCTATCCATGCCCCCATTCACCGGTGATCCATCTCAAAATTGGAAACAGCTGGTTAGAGTAACTCAACCAAGGGAATAGATGTCAAACATGGTTGTGTGGGGGGAGAGGGCGTACCCCCACCAAACAGGGAAAGATAAGGATCTGTTCAGACCCCCTCAGACCCTTAATAAGACCACACAACATCCAAATTATCTCATCCCAAGCTTGGACGAGAACCTCCATAAGTTGCATGGAATGAAATATGTCAGTTGTAGACGTCAAAGAAGCCTTCCAAAACATCCCCCTGACATTACAATCATCCTTGATGACCACCATGTTTACGCCATGGGGTCGCTACAGACAGACTAGGCTACTGTCTGGCTTATCCTCTGCATCAGAAGAATGGCAGCACTGAATCCAAATGGTACTTGAAGATATCCAAGTCATCAGTTTCGCCGATAACATTTTAATACCGAGCTGTGGTACTATTGACTCGGAAGCCAGAATTGACCATGACTGCAACCTTGTTGCTGTGCTTGAGAGATTTGAGCCGCATCATGTAAAACGAAATGCTAACAAATTGAAATTCCTGGTTCCAAAGGCAACCTTCAAGGGTCACATTATCGCTACAGAGGTCTACAACCCAACTCTGTCACTGTCCAAGCCATAGTTAGCATGCCCACCCCAAGTGACAAACAATCAGTTTGCAGGTTCCTAGGGGCAATCAACTACCTCAGCAAATTCTGTCCACAGCTTAGCAGCATCACCCAACCTCTACAGAACCTAACCAAAGAGAACATACCATTCTTGTGGTCAATACAACACCAACAAGCATTTAATGAAGCAAAAGGCCTATCACCTCTGCTCCATGCCTGGCATACCACTACGTCAAAACACTGGTGGTCATTCAAGTGGACAACTCTGACTACAGTCTAAGAGCAGCTCTCTTTCAACCAAGCAAACAACACAGTAACAGCGCTTCTGATGAATCTTCCTTACAACCCTTCCCATATAGCTCCAAAAGCCTTACCCCAACCAAGCAGCAGTATGCGCAAATCAAAAAAGAGTGCCTTGCCATGATTGAAGCCTTCAAGTGATTTGACCAATGGCTTCTGGGAAAATTGAACATCACAGTCCATACCGATCACCAACTTCTAAGCCTAAACGCTTGCAGAAGATGACGCTTTCCCTACCGCATTACAACTTTGTGGTGGTTTACAGAAAGGGTTCCTCACTTAGCAGACACCCTGTCTAGAGCCCCATATCAAGACGAGGCCACCAACCCCTCTCTATCAAAAACCTTCCGTGTTTTCCATCTACATGTTGGTGACATGGACCCCACCTCACTGTCCAAAGGATCCTTACTGACACTACATGCAAGCTACTATGCAAGGCCACAGCATCTTGCCCAGACATGAAACTTCTAGAGCATCACTACCTTCACGGTTGGTCACCCTCACAAGAACATCTACCCCTTCAGCTTCAAGCATTGTAGCATTTTTGTGAAGAACTTGCTGTTGCAGATGGTATCCTTCTCAAGTCTACTTGTGCTATTGTCCCTTTCGCATGTTTGGTCTCACTGAGACAAAACATGCTAAACAAAATTTACCACTTCCATAGTGGAGGCGAATACTGCATTCAGTTCACTCAAGATGCCATTTTCTGGCCAAACATGTCTAAAGACACTGATAAAGTGGACCCACTGATAAACACTCAATCCACTCCTATTACCAGGTTTACCAAAGCCCACTTTGCCTGCCATTGCATACCATTGTGTTGTCTCACAGATGATGGCCTTCAGTCCATCTTGAACAAATAAAATGAATTTGCCCAAACCTATGGCTTTGAACACATTACCTCATCTCACTATCTACTGGTCTTGCAGCTATGGCAAAGCTGAGGCAGTGGTCAGTGATGCCAAATCCACTCTTAAAAGGTCAGATGACATCTATTTGGCTCTCCTCAATATATGAAACACTACCACTTTTGGCCACTCCTTTTCACCAGCGCAATGGTAAATGGGCAGATGTACTCACTCCACACTACCACTCTCCGAAGACCTCCTCAAACCCTCTCCTGCGGAACCTTGGATAGTGTGCTCTGAGATCGCTCTACAGAATGACAAATGCACCCAACCTTCTCTGAAGCTGCTACCCATCTCAACGTTTGTTTATTCTTTTTTCAATGGGTAGTAGCACATATCAGAGAAATTGAAATTTCTTCTCTCAGAAAGGTATGTAAATTATTGCTTGTCATTGTCATCTTGGAAGAATTGGGCATCCTTACTGATATATGCAAATGTTATCCAGGCAGGAGATCAGTTACATCTGCATGTACATGTGCATAAAAACGTATTGTATGAATTAAAAGACATCTTGTCCTAGATATTTTTTTGACACACCGTAAAAAACTCTCTAAGCTGTTTAGAAAACCTGTCAATTGGCACTAAAAATATATTTTGCCAAAACTAGCCTCATCAGTTGTACGCCATATTAGATTCCGTAAAAAGCTGCCATGAAAAATAATTGCTGTAGATACACAGTCACAGAATATCCTTCATGTTTTGTCATGTGAGACCACTGCATGAGGAATGCAGAAAAAGTTCCATTTGCTTTTGGAATTCATCAATGAATTTTCTAGTACTTTGTCATAACGCCCTTAATGATCTGGCTAATCACGGTGCCATTTGAAAAGAACATCGGTTACGTTCATCTTGAATTTCTGAATTTTTGTTCGCGCTTTTCCCTGCAATGTTTCCATAGGGCCGATTGCTCTTATTTTCAAGTGACTTCAGGTGTTCTGTTCCTCTGGTATAGGAACTTGCCACGGTGGATTTAATTTTGTACGTCGCACCATGTCTATCACACGGTCCTCCCCTATCCGCCTTACAAACCAGACAGTTCTCCCTTTCACATTGGCACAGTTTGAATGGACAGCAACTTTCTTGACAACTTTAATCTTGAAACCTTGCTGTTTAGCCTCTTGTTGGTACTTCCTTTGTAGATCCTGGTGTGGCCAGTACAAAGATGACTATCTCGTCTCCAGCTCTTTTGCACCAGTTGTTTTTCTTTGCTGTTTTTTCTTCTCTTACTCTTTCTTTCTCTACTTGCTGGGTCTGTGTAATGGTCGTTCTCTTTTCTTATTAGCCTCCTGTCTTGCTTGGTATGTCTTAAGGGCAGAATCTTCAACCTTGTTCTGAATTTCTTGCTACATCTTGATCGAGTGTTGCATCCGTAACACTACATTCTACTACGGGGTATAGTGACAAAGGCTGACATAAAGACCAATATAATATTATTCCCAGTGTTCTTACTGTCCCTGTTATCCCTCACCCACTGCCTTTTCCCTTAGGAAGCCTCTGAAGCAAAGAGTTCTAAAGCAAAGGGTTTAATTTAATTTTGATATCAAAAGAGTGTACCGGTACCTTACTTTGTTAAACTAATTGTAAAAACTGTTTAAAAGGCAGTAATAATGTCATTCTGATGCCAGCAACATAATCTGGTGTATTTTCACTCGTGGTTACTCATGTGCATACGATTGTAGATACTTTGATACTTGAGTCTGAACTGCGTGATTTGTACATTTGTACATTCGTACATAAATAACAACGTTATAAATTAAGGACCAGAAACTACAAGAAGATTGTTAGTTTCTGGTTACTCACGGGAATACTTTTATAATTACTTTTAGACTTGAGTCTGAACTGCATGAATTGTACATTTGTACATTCGTACATAGATAACAATTAATGTAACAAATTTAGGAGTAGAAACTACAAGAAGATTGCAGTACTATTTATCTAGGCGTAGTCAATCAATAAACGGATAATTGATCGAAAATAGATGAAGAAAAAAAGTTGTGAGTTATCAATGATTGATTCATCGGTTGGTATCAGTATTGTTGTCAATTGCTTTCGGAAATTATTTTTGTCCTTTTCCAAGTTGCAGTGATAAAATGTTTGACAAAATTTGTCTATAGTGCTTTTATTGACTCAGTCAATTTATCATAGCCAGCATATCTTTTACGATCATTGACAAAAATTAATAACAAGAATGGAAAAAAACTGGCAGAAACATTTTGGGCTTTACATCTTTCTTTGCTAGTTTACGGTGCCGGAAGAAGCTCAACCCAGAGTAGCAGTGTACAACCCTCCAGTCTCATTGTCGCGTCGGTATTAAGAGAGGGCAAAATAAACAACAGAGTGAGTGTTCTAGTGATTTCAATTATTTGCATTAGGAAACAAACTTAAGACTAGATCTCAGGGTAGGCCAAAAGGAAAATGTAATCCAGTAGAATACTGAAGATGAACGTCTCGTGTTGTTCCAGGTATTATTTTACATGCAATAGCAAAGCCATTTTTGAATAGTCTGGATGGTTATTGTCAATTTGTTTTTAATCGATAACGATCGATTTTCCTAAAGAAAAGTATTATTGATTGTTATCGATTTTTGCCAATCAATGACAATTGATAGTTAAAGAACTTTTTTTCTGTGAATGCGATTGTTATCGATTGCTGATAGCAGTCGGTGATTGATATCGATTAAATTGATTGATTTGTGATAACGACTTTTATCGATTGACTACGCCTGGTATTTATTAAATACAACCTTACAACAAGAATTGCAACATGCACTTTTACAAGCATTAATTGCCATTTTGGTTGGTTCTGCTGTATTGATGTTTTGTTGTATTGCTGGTTTGACATTTGTTCTGTATGATAGGAAATGTTGAGGTGCATCAGCTACTGTCTTTTGGCTTTCCTAATGGTTGTCTCATATTCTGTTCCATCAGCAGGTAAGTCCTTACATGTACATTATTTTTTAAGACATTGACTAAAGGCATAGTTTCTCTTACTGACCAAGTTTAAGGTCCATATGTATACTTAACAATTATTCCATGTGCGTATGTTGGATATGAGTTGTCTATAACCAATGTGATTATTCAACAGGCATGAATGGAAAAATTGTTTTTAATTATTAAATTTTATTTGTATATATACTTGAAAATTTAATTATATTGGATTCTGGTTTGATTTTACAAAATGACTGGAAGTTGATGTGATGAAAACAGCAAAAGGTGGGAAATCACATGAAATGCGTGTCATTTGTAAACTTAGTTGAATGAAAATTTTGAAAGCTGAACGAAAATTACAGTTAAGTAGAAATCAAGGAAATTAAAGTCTACCAAATGAAGGAAATACTACCTTGGTCTTAAAGTTTGAAAAACATTCAGGTTTGAGTGATGGGGACGTGTAAGAATTGTTCTAGTTTTCGCATTGCAAGCCATCTTACATGACCCAACAACACACAGTGTGGACTGCACAATAATAACAACCCCGGGAACAAATGCAGCCAAGACCCCTGCCCTTAGAGACACCGCTGCAAAATCTGCAATGGAGACCACCCTGTCTGCTGCCATGATGACCCCTCTTCAAAAACTGGAGGCCAGGTTGAGTAAAAGTCATCAAACTGCTAAAGTCTTGCTCTCTATGAAGCCCCAAACACCAGTGAATATTTCCCTTTTAACTGAGCTACTCAGGACCCAGTACATCTACGATTTTGTTACTAAACTTTCTGTTGGGATAAGCTAGGGTTTTTGGGTGGGTTTCCAGGGCAACCAATTCTCCAGAACAGCCAAAATCCTTCCCTCAGCTCATCGACAACCCTTACTTATGGAGGAAAACCTCCTGGAGGAAGTTGAACGTGGCCGCCTAGCAGGCCACCCCGAATCCCTCCCTTTTCACAATTTTCAAATCGATGCCCTTGGGCTTGTCTACAAAAAGAACAGTCGAAAGTGGCATAGTTACTATCTTCCACCTCTCTTACCCCAAAGGGTCCCCAGACAGCCTGAATGCACACATCCCCACTGAAGCTTTTACCCTTCAGTATATATGCATTGATGTTGATGTTGCCATTTCCCTGGTCCTAGAACATGGTCCAGGCTGTTTCACGAGGAAAAAAAAAAAAAAAACATATTCAATCTGGTTTCTGCATTATTCCTGTCCACCCTCATGACTGGGAATTACTAGGCATGGTCTTGAAGGGTCAGTTTTTTTTTTGACAAGGCCTTTCCCTTTGAGTTGAGAAGTGCCCCCTACCTCTTTAACCAACTTTCTTATGCCCGTGAATGGCTAGTCAAAAAATCACCTTAAGATCTCCTCCATCATCCATATAATGAACGATTTCTTCATTACCCAGCCCCATCCACTCTCTCATTGTGCCACAGCCCTTTGCCAGGTCCTTACCCTGTTCGAGGAGTTAAACATTCTCCTTGCTCCAAAGAAGACCTTCCGTCCCACCCAGGTCCTCGAGTTTATGGGTATAACACTAGACTCTGTCCATATGGAGAGGCTTCCAGAAGATAAATTTCACAGAGCCTGCCTTATGCTCGTTTCCTGGTCCTCTAAAAGAACCTGTTGTCTGCGTGACCTTCAGTCCCTCATTGAAAATCTACAGTTTGCCTGTCGAATTATCTCTCCTGGTCACCCCTTCATGCAATGGATCAACAATCTTACTCAAGGGGTCCGCAACCTAGCGCACTTTATTTCCCTCAACTAAGAGTTGGACATCCGTATGTGGCAACCCTTCCTCAAACATGGGAATGGGGTCAGCCTTTTTCTTTTTCTTCCCCCTTTCACTGAGCCTTCCCCTCAAACTCACCTTTTTTGCAGACAGTGCTGGCTACAGCAGGGATCCATATTGGTATTTTCTCCCAGTCGTCAGCCAGGCAAGTATTCCAGATGACATACTTGCCCTGGCAAAATTTTAGTTGCCCATTCAAATACTATGTGATGCACTTTGGGATGGATACAATATGCGGAACAACATTTTAGTCTCAGATATAATCGCAATGCTAATCAAAGGAATTACTTTTCTTGTTGAGAATTAGAAAAGGAAAAAAGTCAAAAGATTAATTTTTGATCAGCAAGGCTAAAGCTGTCCATGGCAAACCGTTTTTCTGTTCGTTATTTCTGAATCACAGTAACAACACGATACCGGAAACAATGATGGTTACCGTGAAATCATAGGGGTTGCAACAGAACAGCATGTAAATGGAAAGTTTACTTTTTTATTATTTCCACCTTACCAGTCTCTCAGTACATCATGTCCGTAGTTGGAACTATTAGCAGACAGAAAAACCAGATACAAAAGACAACCAAGGCCTCTCCGATTGCCACAAAGGCTGAAAGGAATGCTTTTGCCCTTCTCGTATTTAGCTTGTTTTTCTGAAGTGTTAACATTACTAAACGCCATATCCTGATCTAAATGACCAAAACAGGTGATGCTGATGTGTGGAAACGTGTTTTCGTGGATGCAGATGCAGCACAGAGCATTGCTCAGTGGTTGACAAAATGAAAATTGAGCCTGCAATGATTTCATTGATCACGTCATTCAAGATAGCAGACCAAAAGGATGATTTTATCGCGAAAGAAAGCTGCAAGTCTTTCTCTGTTTTCTGCAAGTTTCAAATGGATGACAAGTGGTCAGAATGCAGGACCTCATAAGAAAATAAGAAATGTCTTTTTTCTGGTAGAGTCAAACTTAAGTCGTCCAGAGGAGGTGTTTCCGCATTGTTTTGGTCGTCCCTACGACGTTTTAGTTGTCACAGACGATGGGACGACTGTGAATATGGATCCCTGCTACATGGGGTTTCTTCAAAACCTATGCTTCCAGGGTAGATGGCCCCCTTCTCATCATGATCAGCTGAACCCTTCCACTGGCGTAAGCATCCAATTGGCAGGAGCTTTACCCTATTTGCCTGGGGTTCCCTATGGGCCAACAGGAGAATTTGCTTTCACTCTGGTAATCAAGCAAAGGTTGCTATTCTGTCTGCCAAGAGCTCAAAAATTCCCTGGATTATGAATAACATTCTTTTAATCACCTTCCAAACCTTAAAGTTTAATTTTACTTTTACTGCAAAACGTGTACCCGAGGTTGACAATAGCATCGCTGATAGTCTTTCTCGCTTCCAGATGCCCCATTTCTGCCTTCTTGCACCCGATGCATCACCTGTTCCCTCTGTGATCCCTCCTTTCCCAACCAACGTTCAACCCTACAGGTGGCCAATTTCATCTACCAGGCAGTGCTTTCAGTAAGACCCGGCTCCCACCGGAGCTGCTGCGGGTACTCTCTTACGAATCGCCTGCTGTATTCCTGCATTAATGTGTTAATGGGGTCAAATAAAAAGGAACTAGCAACTCAGCCTATTAAATGGTTAGTTATTATTGGAAAGCTAATAAAAACGTTAAAAAAACCAACCAAATGGTTAATTTATACACTACCCTGTGATTTTACCGCTTTAAAAGGCACATGTAGTCGTTTTTCATTTGCGTATTAAATGTAACGTTGTTGTAAACATCGTCACTAAAGGTCACACTCCAGCGCACATTACATGATGTACCTTGTGTTTTAAGAAGCCTTGTCAGTTCCCCGATGAAGTGGCAGCAGTCCATGCTGTCGTGTCTGTCTGCTAAGTATATATTGAAAAAGGTGAAGACACGTAGTTCTTTTGCATGAACATGAAGGCAACCACATAAGGTTTAAATGTAGTATTTCTTGAGTCCTCTAACAGACAGTGTGACATGTAACATTCTATTAGCTTTTAGTAAGGAATACCTAAATCTCAGTAGTATATACACAACTGAAAATAGTGTATAATATACGTGAGACTGCCTTGAACTATGCAAAAAAAAATACTGTTTTCTGATAAAAATAATGAATGCTTGGGTGTTAATATTTTGCCTCAAATCACTGGAAATCGTCTTTTCGAGCTTTCCAATTTCAAACATTTTCTTGGGGGGGGGGGGGGAGGGGGTATGCCCCCATACCTCCCTAGAGGACAATGGGCCTTTGGCCCCTTCTATCAGCTCCGGTGGGTGCTAACAAAAGGGAGACAACTACTTCAAATCTTGCAGAAAGCACTGCTACCACTGTTGCAGCCACCATTCGTTGGACACATTCATCAGGCAAACACCAATGTAGTCGTTTCTGCTTGCATCTTAAGCTAGTTTCTCCCAATACTCCCTTGTTCCTACCAGTGAGGCTATTCTAATACACTTTCTTGCCCACCTTTCCAATGCAGTTTCTTATGGCACTGTTAAGGTATATCTGGCAGCTGTAAAAAACTTACATACCAAGTTTGGCTGTTTGCTGGGTTGCACCTCCATGCCCCTCCTTTATAAAACACTATGAGGTAAAAAATGCTTACACACTGCCCCAAAACAGGTTCCTTACCCCATCACCATTTCAGTTCTCCACAGTATTTTGACGAAGTTAAAACCATTTCACTCCCTGGTAGTCAAGTCTTCCAAGTTGTGGGCTGCTTTCACCCCAGCATTTTTTTTTGCGAGGCAGTGAATTCACCTGCAATAGTAGGTTCAACCCGTACTATCACTTATTGAGAGCTGATGTCATTAAATATTGTCTAATTACTGATTCCTATTAAAAACCTGAATGTACAATTAAAAATACCAGCATTGTGGACATGATAAGGCCACAAGTTTTATTCCCAGACTTGAGGTTTGTGTCTTCATCTTGACTACTGCACACTGTAAAGGTTGATTATTTCCCAAATCAAATCCATGCATTGAGTTTGATTGAGTTTGATTGAAATACAGTATGATTAGGTTCAATTGAATATGCCAGGAAGTGTGCATTCCCAAACAGAACTACATGGTTGAAAAGCCAAGTGAAAATCAGTTCACAAACATGAGTGATGATACTGTCACCATTTATATCATAATCTATGAGAACTGACAACAAATGCACAGTCTTCAGGGCAAAAATTCCAACGTTGAATTTGAAGCTTGATCTTCAAAAAATGTCAGTAAGCTTACATATGTATGCCATAAGATTAGAGAAACCTTCAAATTTAGCATTATAAAGAAAATTTTGAACAAAAACAAGATGTTCCAGCTGGTCTTTAATCTGGCTGGCTTGGGCTTTTTATCTGAATACTGGACAACAATCATATAATATATATTTTTATAAGCGTAATAGAGGGTTAATGTCGGCAAGTGGTTGTACTGTGGTGCAGTCTCTTTATTTCATACTTTTTTTTTTTATTCTGGGCTTTTGGGCCAGCTTCTTATGTATTACAGGTAATATTGCTACTTGATTGTACGTGCCACATTTGCAATTTTGTAAAACTCACTGTTCAGTGGCTAATTATGTAGCTCTCATGTGCTCTATTTTAATGCTTTTTATTATTATCTTTAATTTAGGGTGATCTAGATCAGTATCGGTAATCTGAAATCAGTAATCTGAGATCACTGGCATTGTAAAGGTATCAAAATGGCTGGAACAAAGGTTGTTTAGTTGATTTGGGTAAATGGACTATTTATGGGATTTTCATGGGTTGCAGCAGCAATTATTTATCCCATGAAATTAACAGGGAGTCAAATTTTATGGAGCATAAAAATACCATGAAAAGGTAATTAAAGTAGTGAGAAATTTTACGCGGGCCATCAAAAATTCCCTGTTAAGGGGGTTTGCATGGGCCATGAATTTTACATTCCATTAAAGATCCATGAAACTGACACCATGAAAATCTAGTGGTAATTTTCATGGTGTGTTTTCCAAAAACATGAAAATCCCATTAAATTACATTTCATGACCCCATAAAATTTAATGGCATTTTCATGGATTTTAAATGTATTTAATTTCGGGATGGCCATTTCATGGGCCATTAATTGGGAATTTTAAAGGGGATTTTCATTGGATTTTTAATGCTTTTTTCATGCTTTTTTCACAGGATTTTCCCCATGGAAACCCCATGGTTTAAACCATGAAAAACCTATTAAAACAGCATGAAAATCTTGTGATTTTCACATTAAAATGTTCACAAGATGTTAATGGGTTTTGGTTTCATAGTGGGTGTTGTAATCTGGAGGTCCTGGGCTCAAGGCCTCCAGCCTGCTACTGGCAGGATTTGTTTCTCGGTAGTCCCAAGTTGAAATCGTAATTGTAATCCATGTAATCCTTGTAAACAGCCAACTGGTCTGCCTCCTGCCAGTTGGGATTGATTAAGCATGTTACGTTCATTTAAAATATTTGTTTCTTTTGTTTCAGTGGCATGCCTGTAAACTAACTAAGCTTAGCGCTTGTATACATGTAGCTAAGTGCATGACCACGGTAAATAACATTTACATTTTACCAGGACTAGCCATTCTGTAATGTTTTGGTAAACATTGTTGTTCTATAATCTTCAGGGTTGTGACAGGTTTGGAAATAGTCGGGAAAAAACTTCTTCAAGTTCAGGGAAAAGTCAGGAAATTTTATTTTGAGTCCGGAAAAAATAAGAAAAGTCAGGAAAAGTTGAAATAATTTAACACAGCTGCACTGATTTAATACAATTGAAGGCTCGAAAAATTGCTTTGTTTAAAAATTTCTTTATGCCTTCTGTGACTGCACCATCCTTATCCATAGATATGATAGACAATCTCTTCTACTTTATTCCTTCCTTATTTCCAGTCTTCACTTTTTCCTCTCTTCGTGCATTCATTCTCATATCACTTACTGCATTCAGATTCTGTCCCACTCTTCCTGCTTTATCCACTTCCTGCTGTATCTGCTCATAGTTTTATGAAACAAGGACTCTATCATCAGCAAAATCAGATCTTCAATTCCTCTCTGCACTGACCCAAAAACGTCAAATTTACAGTGTGTTTACTGAAACTGGGGCCAATCAGACAATGAAAACCAATCAGAGGGCAGAACTGAAACGACAGATTCCAACATTTTCAAATCCAGCCAATTAGATGTCCAGTACAAAACAATGAAATCTCAACTTGTCCGTTGACCGGTGATGGTTACGCGACTACGGTGTCGGTTCAATGTCAAGCTCAAACCGGTAGTACTTCCATGTGCTTGCGGCTTTAGGAAGAATTATATGCTGCAGTCAGTTTGTTTTAGTTTGTTGGTTGATTTAGAAAACAAAAGCTGTGTAAGAGTGCCACTCGTAAATATATATCGTCAGAGTGCCTGGTGCAGGGTTTGAATATTTTCGTGTCTTAAAAAAAAAACCCTTGAACAAATGTCTTTTGAAAGTGGTTCGTTAAAAAGTGGTGAATTTGAATAGCCTGCAGCAGAACCTTCGCATTTGAGAAGTGCTTGTATGAAATTGGTTGAGTGTAAGATAGAGAACTTGTTATGCTGCCAGTTGTTAACCTTGCGGTAAACAGACGTGGTAGATTGTACGTTAACGGCAGAAGGTTGCCATCGTTGTTCCGGGAAAGAGTCCTTGACTTGAACCACGTCAATTTATTGCAACGACAAATTTCAGAACGGACGAGAACTAGTTTCCTTTCTAATGTTCTTTGTGATAATGACCACACAAACTCTTCGATTCCTACACCCAGAGCAGTCCATCCATGGATAAAGGTAACTCCCGATGTTATCGAATTCATTGAGATGGAAAAATTGCTAAAACCTAATGTAAATTTGTCGGAACTTCAAGAACAAATGATTCTAGATAGAGTGGTTATGCCAGGGGATGTTCCAAGTAAAGCGGCAATCTCCAAATGCATCAAAAACGATCTCTGTATGTCATATAAGAAGGTCCAAGTAATCTTGCTGGAATCAACTACAGCAGGAAATATCGCTCTAGTTGATGGTTACCTTGAACAAGTAAGTGACCTTAATCTGGCAACGCTTCACTTTTTTGATGAGTGCAGTGTTAGAAAAATGACCAGCAATCATATGTTTGAAAACAGCTATATAGGAACACCAGCGTTTGAATGTCAGAAATATGCATCCAATGCAAATTTTACAGTGAACTTACTACATTCTATGAGAGGTTTGGATCATGTGAATATCCTGGAAGGTCCCTCAAATGGTAATGGATTACTTCTGCTTTTGATGAGGCCGTTGAGCTGGTAAGAAGAGATGGAACACAAGTTCTGGAAAGAGGAGATACAGTGGTGATGGACAACTGCGGATTTCATCACAGACACTTTGTTGAGTCCTTGTTAACCACCATGCTAAACAAGTATGGAATTCATCTCCTTTTTCAACCCCCGTATTCTCCACACCTAAATACATGCGAACTTTGTTTCCATCAAGTCAAATGTTTCTTGTGGCGCAATCAGCGTCTGGCTCAACATGAGACTGAAATTGCTATTTTCGATGCCTGCTCTGAAATTTCTGATGAAACCTCTGCAGCTTACTTTCGACACTGTGGTTATTTGTAATCATGAAAACCTCATGTTCTGACTTTAATTTAACCAAGAACTGGCAAATAGTTTTGGCTTTCTCTCATTTCATGTACTAGTCACATACTATACCTGTGATCAAGGTTTTTTTTATTTCTTTGAGTCGGTTGCAAAGTAATTGCGAGTATTCTCTACGACTTAAAGCTTTGACAGACTTGGCTAGTTTTCTAAAATGAGAAAATCTTGATTGTACGGTGTAGCGATAAGTTATATCATAATGAAGAACCCAAAGTGCTGTAATGAATATTAATTAAAAGCAACATATTTGAACAAATGACAGTGTTTGTTTTCTATGTTGATACTGTCCTTTACAGCGTTTAACTGGCCAGCTCTCATACTGTAGAAAACTTTATCGGCAATCATCTGCATAATCTTGATAAATGGAACCTCGCGGGATAAATTCTATAGATTGCTGTAGCCAAAAGCGTTCGCCTGGAATATGTTGCTTTTCAAAGAAAACAATTAATATATCGGCATGGCATGATAATTCCTCCACCTCTATGCTACATAAACGGCCATGGTGCTCAACTTGACTCAGGAATCCACGTAATCTCGCTATAGAATAAACAACACAAGAACTGAATACTTCTGTCTAATGATATTTTCTAAAATCTGTTTTTTTTCAATGCTTTATTAAAAAACGGAAAAAAATTAAAGGTGAATCAGTCGTGTCAGTTCCACGACGAACTTTACACTAGTTATACCGATATCAATTTACATATTTTGTGACGTTCGATGTTTCAAGAATGCATGAAGCGGTAACTTCAACATGAAGAGTGAATAGCATTGTTGCATTATAAACATACCAAAGAACAGTAAAGTTTTCTTTCAAATCCTCGAAAAGGCTGTAAATGTAATCAGCAAATCCAGCAAGGAGATGTCTGACTATGCTTCGAGACTGCATAGTAATCACTGATACTGCATGAGGATCATGTGCATTGCTAGCGTCTGGAAAACAATCGTAAATGTCTCCAATGTTTACTTCTGACCAAAAAACATGGTGACCTTTTACCTCTGCGTTTTCCACTGAGATCTTAGCCATATGGACGGTCTTCTCTATCCTGATGTCTAAAATCTTCTTGCATTGCTAAACAAATCCCTCGCAGTCAGAATGCTCAGTATTCTTTGATTGGTTACAAGTTTGACAGTTGAGGTTTCGCTGGTCAGTTTTCCCGCCATTTGTACTATTTGTACGAGTTATTTCCCCGCTCTCAGAAACGTTCACAGAGAGTTTTCTGTCCTTCGAGCACAGTATGGAAGAAAACAAAGTTTCTCGCTGGCTTGGCTCTATTTCTAGTGGGCTAAACCTCCAGCAGTTTGCTGACGATTTCGAAGCCTGAGGTTTTACAACAATTGATTCAACGAAGTATGTCGAAGTTTCTGATTTGGATGTGTTTTTCTCCTTTCCTTGTAAACTTTCATACGCACAGAAGAAAACACTCTTGAAAGAGATAGAATGACTACCAAAGAACACGACAACGTAGGCAGAGAATTCTTCAACAATTTCAGTTGAAACACCTGTTGCGAACCATACCACCAACAAACCAGCAGTGGAATATTTACTGCAAGCCACTCTGCTGACTGGCTTCTTACACAGAAAAGAAGACCTCACTGGAGACATGGAGTTCCTCCAAACAAGAATCAGAAGTGCCAAGAATGAGCTTACAAAGTTGAAGCATAAAGGAATTGAATATGAGGAAAAGGCACCCAAATGAGGAAAATCGTGTTCCAATTGCCATCTCCCAGGGCACACAAAAGGAAACTGGAGAAACCCACCCTGCACAGGAATTAGTAGCTGTAGCCTTCATAGCAAACACCAAGTGAGAGGGCAGAACTACAAGGTCTTGTAAGAGATCTGGAGAAACGGCAACAGAAGTCAAAGAATGACGTCCTAAGCTTTAAAACAGCTCGTGAAAAGGCAGCCAATAGCTTCTTTGTGGTCATGAGAGCCAGGCTTAAAAAACAGAATGCTATGAAATATACTGGTACTGATCGAATTGTTCTGGATCGTGATCTGTTAACCTTGAGGAAGGCACTGTGAAACAAGATCCCAGTTAATGAAAATGAAGACTGGAAATTACCAATGATCATCGAAGGTTACAAGAACAGCATGGTATCACCGCTGCAAGAGGTTTTTGACAAGCGGACCGGTCAAATTGTAAAAACAGACTGACATGCAAAATATTTATCGTTACATGTAAATCTAACTTTTGAATTTCTAGGTAGCCGGCCCGCAAGATATTTTGTTACTAACTTTGGACTGTGATAATCTTACAAAAACTGTTTTCCATTCGCGTATGGCACAGAAACTGAAACTGAAACTGAAACAGCCACATAAAATATCATCGTTCCTGTTGTGGTTTAAAAATTGTACAGTAGTGTATCACGTGAAAATAAATTCTACTCCTGTTCTTTGTACATGTTTCTTTAATTTATACACAGCTTTTTGGTGTCATTTATTGCAGCTGTGACCGTGAATCCGCCACACAGTTCTCGGAAAAACTATTACATTTGTCATCTGAACGCGCTGTTTTTCTCGACACAGAGGTACCCTTGTGAGAAAACTTTAAGAATTCCTAGGAATTCCTAGGAATTTCCTAAGAATTCCTAGGAAAAAATTCCTAGGAATTCCTAAGAATTCCTAGGAATTCCTAGGAATCTAAGGTGTGAATTTTCACGGTAATTCGGACTCGGAATTCCTAGGAATTCCTAGGAATTCCAAGTTTACATAGAGCTGACTTGGAATTCCTAGGAATTCCTAGGAATTCCAACTGAAATATACTCACCTTGAAAATTCCTTAAAATTCCCAAAAATTCCTAGGAATTTCTGAGAATAACATGGAATTTGTAGGATTTTTTGAGAATAGGTTGGAATTTTTTGGAAAATATGAGAAAAACTGGGAATTTTGTATCATTTGTAGGCCAGACAAAGTTTTGATGATTAATGCCCAGCATTAAAATAACAAATAAAGTCACTGATAGCACATCAAACAGGTTTTAAATTAATGGTTTATTACATTGGCTTTCATGAATTTAAACATAAGAATAATTATCCTGTTTCTTTTTCATTACATCAAGAATCAAAAGTAAAACTGAAAACAGATATGAAGGTCAAACTTTTACATGTTTGATAAAAAGAGAACTTTTTCAGATAATTTATCTACTTTTTTGGTTTACAAATCCAACAATTTTCCATACACAAGATTTTAGCTTAAATTATTGTTATTATGTGGAACAAATCTGGATTTTCATGATTGTAAGGAATCAATGATAAGAACAAAACTGAAACATTCCTTAAAATTTAAAGAGGCTGAGTTGGACAAACTTAGCTGCTGTTCAGTTATTTCTGTGGATTCTGCAGCTTCTTTTGTTGCCCTCTAATTAGGGTGTCAACAGCTAGCCTGTTCATCTTCATCTTTGTTGTGTGACACCTAAAACAAAATTAAAAAAATACATTACATTGTGATATATACGAGGTACTGAAGACTCAGAGTTCCAAATATTTATGTGCTCAAAATTTAATACATGCAGCTAATTAAGACCTGACTGTAAGCTGGTTGAAATGTTAAAAGAGAAGACTTGATAATTGTGAAGGTGCTTGTATACTATTGATAAATATGTTACATAAATCTCGAGCTTACAGTAGATTAAATCAAGGTTTTCCTTCTTCTATAAGTGTATCAACAACTCTCGAATTGGAGGATATATATCACGGCTTTAATAGCCAAATTTAGACATTAGAAATATTAAAAGACACTTAAAACATTAAAGGAACATTTAAATAATAGAGTACACACAAAAGAATATACGGATGGACAAGAATTGAAGATCAACACGGATTGCCATAGAGTCTGGCTGAAACACACACGAGACATATCAAACTCATGCACACTGTGGCTGCCTCATTGGAGTTTTTGTCAAGAACTTTGACTGGGATCAGAGAGAACTGCTATATTTGTTTCGTTTGAACAAGTGTGGCGAGAGAAACGACTTGTTATTCGCAAATCAAATTGTTTAGGCACGCACTCTGGGCAACGGTAACCTAAATTGTTTCAACTTTGCTTTAGCCAGAATTCGTTTCATGCCATGACTGAGTGACCCACTCGTGTATGATACGTGATGATAAAGTTCATTCAAAAGCTTTTGTCTCAATACAAGAATTTACTTTGTATAATATAAGGTTACTTGAATTCGATTACTCACCAAATATTTTTGTGCCCTTTGAATTTTTCCCCGTTGAAACATCCACAGTAAGACTTTCTTTTAGCTCCAAATCTTCGCCAAGAATAACTTGTTTCTCGTTAATGACACTCATGCTGTTTTCTTCTGGTCACAGGACCGCAGCAAAAACCATTTTGATATAATTTTGGAACTGAAATCTACTAAAACGCACGAGCGATCAACCGTTAACGCTGAATTCAAAGATGGGCGCCAAAAGAGAATGAATAACGCGATCTTTGTCACGTTCAGTCACGAGGACAGTCACGTGAAAATTCGCGTGCTGTGATTGGTTCAGTTGATCAGTTGAGGAGAGAATGGAAACTGGAGAAGAAGGAGAGAGAGACTGGCAACGAGGTTGGCGAACCAGTCGCTTTCGATGGCAAGTCTGTTTCCCTTTCCACGCTGTTTTGGTGGTCTTTTGAAAGATGGGTCTTGCTTCAAGAGGAAAAAACTACACAAACTTTTTACGAAGAAATCAAGGAGGAAAATGGAACGTACTTTAACTGGTTGATCTGTTCCCAACGGTTGTCCAGATAACAAAGGATCGTGAGGCACTTAAATCAAGTTCACTGCAAAGGTAAGCAATCCAATTTTATAGGGATTTTCTGTTATGATAAGCTATACTTGTAAATAAATCAAACGAAGCAATGCATTGTGTGCTCTTTAAAAACCCCAAAAGCCGAAATTCACCTAAAAGGTTTCAGATCGACCTGAGGAAACGAGATAAATTCTGCAAAATAAGCTTAAGCTTGTTGCATTAGTCCACCAAGTCTATTTTGAGAGCCCACGTGTTTTAACACCCAGTCAGCACAATGCAGCAAGTATAAATTTGCAATGCTTGTCATTTTTGCTTTTGAATTATTTATAAGGATTAACATGATATGAGATCTATAGTGTTTTCAATACATCAAGATGTAGGTTTTTTTATTTGCATTGTCATTTATTTATGTCAGTTATTTATTTGTTTCCCATTGACTCATAATCTTTTTTATTCTTTTGATTTTGTTGTGTCATGAATTAAAGTGACAGCGAGGACAAGGAAATACAAGAAACATATTGATGATCTCACTATACCCATACCAAAATCTACAAGATTCGACCACATAAATCGCTTATAGCAGTCTTCACAGGTCAGTTGACGTCATCTCCCTCTCTTGCATCCCTTTTTCCTGGAGATCATTTCCAGCACCATGAACAGAACACCTCAGAGTTTTTCGGCTCACCTGAGTGAGATGGCTGTTGGCAAAAATGTTGTGGATGACTTTGCTGGATTATGGAGTGAACCTTTATGCAAGAATTGAAGCTTCACAGAAGCATTTGAGGAAATTGAGTTGCCTATACCTGAAAAGACTTCAGAAATACCAATTGATGTAATACACAACAACTCTGATTAGTCCACAGACAGTGATTCAGATAATGATGTTGAAGTTTCAGTTCTGACTCCTCTGAAGAAATTGAGAACTCTGACACTGATGGCCATTCACTGGACTCCCGTGATGAAAGTGAAACTAATGGTTCCCAAGAAAAAAACATTTTCTGCCAAAGAATATGCCTGTATGGCTATTCTGGCCTTAATTTCAAGACATTGTATGACAATGAGAGGCTGCTAGACATATCCTTGTTTTAATGAAACTACCAGTAATTTGTCCAGAGAATCTCACAGTACAGTTTTGTACAGCAAGCGTGTGGAAACTGTGAGCTTTTCATTTATGACATCTGTGAGAGATGTCTTCCTCTTTTTCCTAAAGTCATAAAGGATCAAGTCAAAAATTGTTCAACAGTGGGCTGTGATGGGTATGTGTGTGAATCTACAATTATATTAAATATATACATGCATATATATACTTTTGGTTTTATTGAAATTGTAAATAATATATATTCATTTATGCTGACAGAATTTTTTGCTTAATCTATTTATCAAACCTAAGAGCATCCATTTTTCTATCAGTTAAACTCTGGGTGTTTGATTTAAGGGTCCATACGGGCACATACACACTAACAAATCATGTTGGATCTAAAAAGCAATGTTATCAGTGCTATAGTTTTATGTTGAGTTGTCAGACTTAAACTGGAATTAATGTACATTTGTTTGGAAATAATTATCTTGGAGCTTGAGAACAATAAAAAGGTATGGAACTCCAGAGAAATGATCGTGTTGATTTTTACTAATTTACAGAAACTGATTCATGCACTGAGTTCATCTTTAATTTTGACATTTTGGGAAATTTATAGAAATTTCCAACAATATTTTATGTGTTTTAGCTATTCCCAAAAATTCCTAGATATTCCAAACACATTTTTTAAAACAGTCTGGGAAATAATAGGAGTTCCTAGCAATTCCCATTAATTCCCAGTCATACTTTTCACTATTCCCAAATATTCCCAGAAATTCCAAGGTCTTGGATTAAGCATCATTTTCATGGCTTGGAATAACTTGGAATTCCTAGGAATTCCCAATAATTCACAGTCATACTTCCACTGTTCCCAAATATTCCCAGAAATTCCAAGGTCTTGGATAAAGCATAATTTGCATGTCTTGGAATAACTTGGAATTCCTAGGAATTCTTAGGAATTCCTAGGAATTCCCAGACTACTGGGAATTTATTTCGCAGGGGTATTCAAAGGACCTCACCTTTCAACTCTCAAAATTCTCGATTCACAAACCCACTTCAAGCCCACTGAAACTTTTCAGTATACACACTTCTCATCCTGCCACCTGTTCAATACTAAAAAGGGTTTTATCAAAGGAGAAACATGTCTTTTAAGAACCAACTCAGTCAAAGAGAATTTTAATAAATGCAAACGAGATTTTGAGCAAAGACTCTGTAACAGAGGCTATCCCATGATGCTCGTTCATAAAATCTTGACTGAAGTGCAGTTCTCAGACAGAGTAGAAGCTCTTCGTAACAAAACAAAGAAGGCGAAAGAAATTTTACCGTTTGTTATCACTTATAATGCGGCAATACTGAATCTTAAAAAGATTCCCATGAAACACTGGCATGTCATTCAACGGCAGCCTAGACTTGCACATATCTTTAACCAACCACCGATTGTATCTTCCAAGAAGGAAAAATCACTCATGACAAGGACATTTTAGTCTGCGCAAAACTTCCTTCAATCATGCCGCAATCATAAAAAATTGTGAACAAAGAAGCACTTTCAAAAGGTTTGTTTTCAAAGCAGAAGGAAATTTACATATGATCTTTTTCTGCTAGCAACATGCTCAGCCTGCATTCACACATTTTTGTCCGCAACTCAACTGAGCCAATAAACCTAGCCCTTGATCATTTGCTAAGCACTCCTCCATTTACACTTCAAACCTTTCAGTTGATCATTCATAGTGAATGTAGAAGCTGAGGACTCGTAGACTTTATTTAAATACTGAAACTTCTCACAAACCATTTGAATTAAGGGCTTTTTAGACCCTCGCGACAACTGATTCAACTCTGCACTCTGGCAATATAATTACGAGTGACACCGTACCCTTGCACAAGTCTTGTTTTCTCAGTAAATCAACCAATGACCTAAAATAAACTGATTGCAACATATAATTCTTCCTAAAGCTGCAAGCACATGAAATTAATACTGGTTTGAGCTTGAAATTTAACTGACACCGTAGTTGCATAAACATCACCTGTCAATGAACAAGTTGAGATTTCATTGTTTTGTACCAGACGTTTGATTGGCTGGATTTGAAAATGTTGTAATCTATTGTTTCAGTTCTGCCTTCTGATTGGTGTTCATTGTCTGGGTGGCCCCGGTTTCAATAAATGCACTATAACACATTGTATTCTTTATTCAATATCTTGCTAAGTATTTACAGCAAAGCAGTTTACTATATCTCATTTGAAAGAGCACAAGAAGTACTTTCCAGAGAAAAAATAGGCTGACTTCATGGAAAGTAATAGAACTTTTACAAAAAATTTAATAAGAAGAACTTAGCAAAAAGGTAAAAAATTTGAGATTAACTCAAAACGTTGTAAAACTACTCTGCTGTTATAATTTCATGATCATGATCAGAATGAGACTTTTTTCCGATAATTATATATACACACGTACAGCTGTATAAGCAAATGCATCCCGAAAACTGCATAGAAATCGAGGAAATCTAGAATTAACTACGTTTTTTTGCGAGGCATAAACAGAAAGTGTGTGTTTTAGTCACCATGGCAACTGCCACATATGCAAATTCAAGTCTGCAACAAAATGCAACAAAACAGAGCTTTTATCCAAAGTTATTGGGCTGAACTCTTCGTTAACTGACTAATACACCTAATGCAATAGAAAAGGTGAGATTCTAAGCGTAAACTGGCATTTGAACAACATGTCTTGGTATCGCAAACTTGTGGAAAGAGACACCAACATTTTTTTACCTAAAATTCTTGCATTTTGATATAATTTAGGAAATTACTCTCACATATTTACTTAAAATAACTTTTGAATCGCTTTCCTTCCCTAAAAACCATCGTAAGGACCTTTGAAATGATTTTAGCTCCACCATTTCAAAGTGAAATTACTTGATGTCGCAAAATTCCTCATGTAGGCCAAATTCAAGTGTCCTACCCAAAACTGATCATTAAACAAGAAAGTTTATTAACTTTCTGGACTCCAAATATGGAGCAAATCAAATGTAATGCAATTTTTTTACAATTTTTTTTCTTATGGGTCACTGGCGATACCATGGCAAGAGGGCATGCACGCAGTAGCTGTGAAGGTCCATCTGATCCTATTTTTCTGCCCGTCTGTTTTTCCTTACATCATCCAGTCAAGAATGAGCAAGAACAGGAACAAGCTTGGTTAAAGCCAGTGGTGATCTTGAACCATCTTCTCTGATCTTCCTCATCTACAGTACTACTGAACACTCCAAGTTGTTTACATGATCTTTGTCATTCTTATGAGCTTGCCAGGGATGCCATAGGCCTTCATGATTCTCCACAGTTTTTCGTGGTATATTGAGTCGAAGGCCATTTGAAGTCAATGAAATGTGTGTTTAATGTCGCCTGCCACTCATTGACCTGTTCCATGATGTTGAAGAGGAGGGATATTTTTTGCACTGTACGCCTGTTCTTTTGAAAACTAGCTTGTTCCCCTCTAAGGGAAATGTCTATTCCATTTTAATTCCTCTGAATGGTGACTCTCCCCATTACTTTGCTTTCTACAGGTAGTAGTGTCAGCCCTGCTTATTTAAGACTCCTCCAGATCTCTCTTTTAACTCATGAATACAAGTTACAATGGATGGTGGGGATCACTCAGTCACTCCATCCCTCGATCTCTCGATTGGTCAGTCGACTCCTGTAAACATCTGGGCTTGATAGTTTATGTGAGGATAGGGGACAGTGGTAATGAAAGTGAACAAGAGGTTGGATTTAATTTTTCAAAGTACTTGTAAAGTTCTCACACACTGCTGGAAGCCATGCCAAGCCATACCATGCAGCCCAACCTTTATTGACATAGCAACATAGTTGTCTTACAACGACACAAAAGTGGCTAGAAAATAATTTCACTTCAACCTATACATTCTAAAAATACTTCACAGGTGGGTGGGTGGGGCATGTCAGGCAATGGCAGATGGCAAAACAAAAACTGAAACATGCACAAGCCAGGAGACCCGAACCCCCCCCCCCCCCCCCCCCCGCACAACTGTACTCAGACTCCCAGGTGTGTGTGAATGTTTTACACTTGTTTCGTTCGTCTGCCGGTGGAAAACCACACCTCTCACACATGAAGTACGCAAATGTACAACACAAAGAGCGCAGAATATGCGACCTTTCACGCAAAAACGTGTGGAGCAAAACACCAGGAACCAGGTATGTTGGAGGAAACACTCAGTTGCACTCCCCTGTCCATGAGACAGTGAAGGCATCAACAGCTTCTCAACCAGGGTTGAGAAATCTGCCACAAAACCTGTCCAATTGTCTAGTCTTTACACTCGCAAACCGGTCGACTGTGTGAGGACCCAAACACCTGTCCAAGTAAGCAAAACTGGAAGGATCGAGTATATAGTCATTCGAATCTTCGATCCGCAACAGCTGGTCAGCAATAAAATTCAAAGGTGAAACTCTTGTTACTCTCATCAACTCACCAACTTCCTACTGCTGCTTGTCCCCCAAACTGAACAGCAAATCCACCCTAACCAGAATCACTAGCATCTGAGTAAATCAAAATTTCAGGCTTATGACTGGGAGATCAAATCGGATAGCCTGTATTATGAAACTTTTTCTGCCAGAAAACAACCTCACCTTGGGCATCTTTATATATAACAGGTTACCATAGCAACAACATGACCTGCTAAAAAGACCCCTAATTTTAGCTTTAAGTGCTTGTAACTCAAAAACAATCTTGTTGACCCCCATTTTTTATATCGAAATATGATAAGCATGGTAAGATGCAACTTTTTGCAAAGCTTAAAAAAATTCTGTAGTATGGGATCAGAGCCACCTTAAATTTAAGGTTGCTCTAAACTCAGTCTAGAATAAAAAGCTAAAATTAAGGTTGTTTTTGGCAGGTCATATTGTTGCTATGTCCCACAGAATTGACAGCAACATGTTCACCAATGATTGGGCAGTTTTTTTACACCATGATTTTTGCATCAACACATAAAGAGTGGTTGTAATGACCCATTAATGCTCCCAGCCCATGAAATCAAACAAGACAATAACAGCTTTTGATGGCAGAAAAGGGGCATGGGATGAAGTACTCAAGTTGGCAATAGGAATCTTACGGGATGACACGGTTCAGGTGGTTGGCAACGAGAGGATCTACATGTAGATAGTAGGAATATTATTAAGCAACAACAACTGCACTGTAGAGAGGTCCTAATCCTCTTTCTGGGGTCCTAATCCCCAGGTCCTGAGAGGTCATAATCCTCTCTCTCCTTTCCAGGAGTCCCTGTAGTCCCCAGGCTACTGAGAGGTCCTTATCCTCTCCCTGGGGTCATAATTCCCAGGCAACAAACAACAGAGATTTGGTGCCTTGGTGACAAAGCTATCAGGAGGGGGGGGGGGAACCTTTCTGCCACAATAACTGGCAGTAAGTATCTTTTTATCTACCTCTTAATTTCCAGTTGCTACATGTAAGTGATGGTCTTTGCATTGGTTTCTTACTTTTTCAATTTATTTTTTATAAGGTAAAGACACTTTGAAACCAAAACTCATTGAAATCTTGTGAAAATTTTAATGGGAAAATCACAAGGTTTTCATGCAGTTTTAATGGGTTTTTCATGGAAAAAGCATTAAAAAAAGCTACGAGAATCCTCTTAAAATTTCCCAATTAATGGCCCATGAAATTTCCATTCCGAAAATAAAAACATTAAAAAAACTATGAAAATGCCATTAAATTTAATGGGGTCATGAAATATGATTTAATGAGATTTTCATGGTATTGGAAAACAAACCATGAAACCTGCCACCAGATTTTCATAATGTTTATTTCATAGGATGTTAATGGATGCAAAAATCACGACCCACAAAAACCATTTTTAATGGCCCATGAGAATTTCGTCACTACTTTAATTACCTTTTCACAGCATTTTTATGGTCCATGAAATTTGACTCCCTGTTAATATCATGGGATAAATGATTACTACTGCAACCCATGAAAATCCCATTAATAGTCCATGTACCCAGGAAACTACATTTTGATATCATTGCAATGTGAGTGATCTTGGATTACTGATCCCGATTTAGATCACCCCAAATTAAAAATGGTAATAAAAAGCAATAAAATAGAGCATGTGGGAGCCATATATATATATATATATATATATATATATATATATATATATAATTAGCCACTTAACAGTGAGTTTTACAAAATTGCAAATGTGGCATGTACAATCAAGTACCAATATTTAATCTGTAATACATAAAAGCCCCTGTCAAAAGTCCATAATTAATGAGACTGAAATTGAAATAAAGAGATTGCATTGAATTACAACAACTTGCCAATATCATTTTTGTCCAGTGTCCAAACGAGGAGCCCACACCAGATTAAAGACCAGTTGAAACATCTTATTTCTGTACAAATTTATTTTATTTGGTAGATTTGAAGGTGTTTCTAATATGGCATGCATATGTATAAAGCTTACTGAGATTTTTCAAAGATCAAGCTTCAAATTCAAATTCAAATTTTTGCCTTGAAGACAAACTGTGTATTTTCAGATTATGATGGAAATGCTGACAATATCATCACTCATGTTTGTGAATTGATTTTCACTTTGCAAGTGAATATACGAAAGATCATATATTTGAACTGCGGAGAAAGATGTGAAGACATGATTAATCATCGCAGTTGTAAACACAATTTAAGCAGTTGTGAAATTAAAGCCTGAAAGAAATTCAGGCCTGAACGGGATTTGAACCCATGACCTCTGCGATACCAGTGCAGTGCTCTACCAACTGAGCTATCAAGCCACTGGGAGCTGGTCACGTGGTGAGTTTGTAATATACCCATAGATGATGACGAATGCAAGTGAATATATGAAAGATCATATATTTGAACTGCGGAGAAAGATATGAAGACATGATTGATCATCGCAGTAATAAACACAACTTACAATAAGCAGTTGTAAAATTAAAGCCTGAAAAAAATTCAGGCCTGAATCTTTCTCCGCAGTTCAAATATATGTTCTTTCATATAGTCACTTGCATTCGTCATCATCTACGGGTATATTACGAACTCACAACATGACCAGCTCCCAGTGGCTTGATAGCTCAGCTGGTAGAGCACTGCACCGGTATCGCTGAGGTCATGGGTTCGAATCCTGTTCAGGCCTGAATTTTTCTCAGGCTTTAATTTCACAACTGCTTAAGTTGTGTTTATAACCGCGATGGTCAATCATGTCTTCATATGATTTTCACTTTGTTTTTCAACCAGGTACATGATGTAGTTCGGTTTGTGAATGGATACTTTAAGCTTTTCTGCTTCAATAACTAGAACGAAAATACACAGCAACATGTGACTAAAATCAGCAGATAAGTTTACGTTTTGTTCAGTTTTACCACTGAAGGTCACTTGTAAATTAAAAGCAACTGCTCACAACAGAAACATGATTTCAGATTAAGTTCTATGACAAGTTTGAAATTCTTTTTGGTTTAAGTTATGATTGTAGTAAGGCTTGCTATAAGAACTGAAATGGACTAGAAGAAAGACAAAGATTGAAAATTGGTTGCAGCATACTAGTACATTTCACTGTATTTCCCAAGTTCTAGTATATATCATTACAATAGTGATGATCAAAAAACTATATAGTCTTAATCCGGAAGGCTTGTGATTCTTGATACATAGAATTGTTCCTAGAGCCAAAAGATCCAGATTTAGTTGCCTTTAAACAGTCAGAATATCTTCACACTTGTAATTGATTGACCGTTGAAATCAACTGCATGTTTCTCAGAGCATTGCGTCATGGGTAATTTCAACTCATTTCCAGGGTATTAAAGTGTTCAAATTCAAGATGGCAGCCCCTGTGTTATATTCTTTTGCGTTTCTTTGCAACCTGTTTTCACGAGCAAGAAAGTCGGCAACATCACCAAAACCAGTGAACCAAAATCGAAGGTCATCAACAAACAGTGCGTTGTTTATGATGTTAAACGTGGTCTTTGTGAAATGGATTATCTAATATTGATTTTACAATCAATACCTTTACCAACTTGTTAACAAACTTGCCAGCTCAAGATCTTCGATTGGAAAGCACATGAAAGGACAACACGCAGTCGAAAAACCATCTATTACAAATAATTTTTCCATCCCGAAAACGTGCAGCCAGAGTAAACTAGACCTTGCAAAAATCTGCTCAAATGCTTGTGTTTTCGAGTCCTTGCCAAGACTTGATCCCGAAGAAACTGATACAGCTCAGCTCGTCAGCTCAGGCTGATGAGTGCAAAATGTACAGCAAACAGCCAGAGAGACTACAGCGAAATTGAAGGTAAATACCTATTTTTAATATTTTGCATTGTTTGGTCGTGATAATTTTGTTTCAATATTAAGCTTTAAACTATGCTTTAATGGCATGCTTTAAATCCAAGGAGATGGTTGCACAGAAAATCAAAACTAGCTTTACAAAATGGGAATCGACTAGGAATTGGCAAAATAAATTGATCCTATAGCAAATCTGGAAAGTCGAAATTTCAAGAGTTCTTCATGCCCACTGACCAAGCTTTCTATTGGAAATTCCATATTAAAATGTCTCATTTCACCATGGTGGTCAATTAATCTGGTCAACTTGTAGTGGTTACTCAACTTACCAATGTATGCAGTTGAGAAACTAATCCTTTATTCTGCATTTCAAAAAATTAATTTCACAAGTTACATTGTTAATCCAGGTAATAATAATAGTAGTAGTAGTAGTAGTAGTAATAATAATAATAATAATAATAATAACAATTATGTATAATGTTTATTAGTGGCTTATAAAAAATTACAACTGTAACTGTTATAATAACAATTATAATAATAATAATAATAATGATAAATATTTATTATTGTCCATTCTTTTAGATGAGGAACATTCACAACCAGAAGACAGTTCCAGCAGCAGATTTGGGATATTGGCTAGTGCACCAAGAGCTTCCACTGGCCCTCATCTTGGACATCCAAATGTACCTTCAGTACACTAACAGGAGATAAATTACAAAAATGGGTAGAAATGTTATCATCTGACACAACAGCCAAACTACTAGATTATGGTAAATTACTCAATGTGACCTACATTTATGATCAATGTCACAAAGTTTAGTGTGAAACACAAAAACAAGCCAAATGTCCAGAGTGATTTGAATTGAAATACCCTCGACTGACTGCTTCTAACTTTGGGAAAATTTGTTTGAAGATGCAGAACAAAAGAGCTAAACCTGAGGTGGTTGCTCAAGATCTCCCTCAACCAAAGCCCTCAGTGCCTTTGTAGATCGCATATTGAAATGGGGCAGGAAAAATGAAAGCACAGCTGTGCAAGTTTGTGAAGGGCTGCCTCAAAGGAAGCATGTTTTTACATACGAATGTGGACTGTTTATTAGTCCAGAAGATTCTTTTTAGCTGTAACTCCGGACAGGGTGTGTTATGTTAGCAAGGAAAAAGACCCATGGGGTATTGTGGAAGTAAAATGTCCATACACAACAAGGAACAAAAACCCAGTGAAGCAGCAGCATCAGCGAGCAATTTTATGAGCAAAGTAGGTGAAGAACAGGAACTTTGACACTCAAACACACACACAAGCACTATTTTCAAGTCCAGGGTCAGATGGCAGTAAGTGAAGCCAAATGGTGTGACTTTGTCATCTACGCAATAGCTGGTGTGCCTGTTGAGCGAATTTATTTCGATCCCAACCTCTGGAAAACTGCTGTATGTTATTTGAATCAGTTCTAATACAAATTTTTTTTTTGCCCAAATATGTTGCCGTTCATGATTCTGCATCCAGACATATGAGGCAGTAGACAGACTATAAGTGTTTGTTTTTAGCAGATCTTTCAATTTTCTACTACTGGGAGCAAGTACTGAAGACCCACTACTGAACCTCCCATGCATGAAATTACTGATCTTAACTCCAAAATGGCACACAGTTAAACTATGTAAACTAAAGAGAAGCTGGTATTTCTCACATGGATTCTGACATTGGCTATTTGCCTTGATGTTAGTACTTTTGTTCTCTTCAGCTTGTTTTTTCCTTTAGTAAAAGCTGAAATGACAAGGTTAGCACGTTTACATCAAAGTTTATCCTTGATCAGGAATCTCCTGTCAGCCATGACCTTGTGAAAATGAAAATGATGTATAAAATTAACTTCCTTGTTTTGAACAAAATCGTGGGCAAATAAGTACTGATTTTAAAACTCTTTTTGGAGTACCCTAAAAACTGACAGACGATTAATTAACTTGAAAGTGATATGAAAATGATAAAAATTGGAAAACCCTAATCTCCAAGAGATGTTTTCCTTAAGGCCGTTCCTGCTAAAATCTTCCAGTCAATAGAGTTTTTTAAAATTTTTACTGCAGTCAGATAATGAGTTACTTGTGTCAGAAATGCAAAAAAAAAAAAAAATTGGGAGTCACCGACTTCGTTTCAGAGTTAAAGCGTGTGGAAAACTACCCTGATTTTGAAAAACTGGCACACGTAATTCAGCATGGTCCTCGGGGGTTTATAGTTAAAGATATCGAAGGTGAGTCAACGTTGGCAAACGATCTTAGTCATATTTTGTGGAAGTGGGTCTTTTGCATAAATAATTCCAAATGTTGCTAACGTTTTCACAAAACTTAACTCTACAAGAGGCATTTGAAACCACCGCAGAGATAAACGCAGAGCTAAAAATAACGGAATTCGATTGTGCATTTTTCAAAAAATTCAAACTTCTAATTTATAAATTTTCTTCAATTTTTCGCTAAACGTAGAAAATTGGTAGAGAAAATGATCCATCAAAAGGCAAAGAGGGGTGACCGAACTTCCAAGATCGTTAAATCCAGGCAATGTTATAGCAATGGTCATCGGCCCTATCATTGTTCATTTGATTACTTAGCGTGCACTTTGATGCATGACACAGTGTTTGAATTTACGTGCTCAGTAAGGATGCGTAGAAACAATTAGCGTGAACGTCCTTAAGGGTTCGTTAACTGATCTTTTTAAGCCATTGCTAAGAAAATGTATTCTCTCATAACCCTGCCATTTTAAACTTTCGTGTTTAAACTTTTCCATCATCAGTAACACCAGTGATGACATCATCAGGCCATGCCTATGGTCATGTGACTCAATCTGAAAAATTGTTAAGGTTCCCAAGCATATTACTTTATTGGGATTTTTCCCCTTGATTTATTATTTTAACTTTAATCTCTATTATGCTATGCTATTTTGTTTCATTTCTAAAAAGTCAGAATTTTAAAACATTAAAAATACATGATTTTCGGGGAAAAGTATGATTTTACAAAAAGCATGCATAGCTACGTTTCCAAGATTGACTTCAATCGGAACTCGTCAAAAAAGGCTGGATTTAATGGAAACCACATTTCCTTTAGAATTTAAAGAAACTGGAAGTGCCTGCGATATCTATTGGAAGTTACCCTATCAGTGCATATGCAGTTTACACTACCAGCAGCTCAATGGGATCAAACGAAGCACACAAAAGCCACATAAAGATGATTTTTCTCTTTTTTGTTTTTTGCGTTTGTTTTTCTGTTTTTCTTTTAGGTTGTTTTTGCTTGTACTTTGTTACTTTCAATTTTGTGACACCCAAAGAAAAAATGTCTAAAATGTAATCAAATTTGAAAGTTTTTGAATTGTTTAAATTTTGCGTGCTCAGGCTGATGAGAGCGAAATTTCACCTCGTTTTCAACCTGCAAGAGCGGGGGTATGAATTGGTTAATGGGCCCTTAAAATTTCCTTATGCTCTGACACCACTCATACATGCTTCATAACAGACTGATGTGCAATTTACAGTTTAAAACAAAGCAAATTAACCAAATCAATAAAATGAGCACTTCAGGACAGCATATTTGATAAGTAAACTACTCTGTTCTGAAAAGAACATTTTATCTAACCACCATGTTCCAGTTGGTCTAGAAAGCCACTGTGAATGGTAAGTTCCTTATCTGAAACCCTCCCACCCCAACATTTTGAGAGAAAAGAAATTGCAGTTGATGGGAGTGATACATGTACCAATCAACGCCTTTATTGTATTGTGGTGCTTATAATTTGAATAAGTTATGTTACGTAACAGTAAATTGGTAGGGCATGAGATAAAAATCTCTGAACAGTCAATAATTGCATGTGTGTTCTTGTAACTCCTTGTCCTCTTCATTGTCTTTAGTGCATTCCTCATGATTGCACCCTTTTGAGGCCACGCAATGAGGAACCTCAGAGCATTTGCCATTGCTGCTACACCAAGCTTAATAATTGTTGAAGTTTGATCTTCACTGATGTCAATTCTGAAAAAATATGTACGACTATTATTACTTCAATAGTGTTTAACAATAATGTAGCCACAATCGTCTCCATTTGAAATGGTGTAAATCAAATATTTTTTCCGGGTAACATCTCATTTGTACGCTAAATCCTTGTTTTGTAACCCTTATCACAGCCTCATCAAAATGAGCAAAATCTTATCTCCAGGACTCAGCTTTGCACATAATGTTGGAAGATGTTGACGAGTTACCACCCTCACTATCCAATGAAATATTTTGCAACTGCGAAGACCTGCAATATGACAATCAAAGTAGCGGATCATCAGATATGAAACAATTGTCTGAATCAATTAAAGGGTGTTATTAAAAATAACTTCCAGGACAAGTTGAATACTTTCCACTTTCAAACCTTTTGTGTGCCCAAAAATGGGATGTCTCCTGCTGTAAACCTACATGTAGGTTCCAGCCACATGCATACCCTTGGGTACCCCCATATAAAAATGAAAGGGGTGTTTGTCAGAAATTTTGAAGAGAAATCCCTAAAGGTACCAGATTCTCGTCTTGTGGGCTTTGAAGGCCCAACTGTGGGTATCACTACCCCCTTAAGCACTGTTGGGAAAGACAGTGACTTGCCACCCCCTCTCCCAACCCCTCAACATGAGAAGCTGATAAGAATCTCTCCAGGGCATCCCAACATTGAAAGATGTAGACTTTGATATTTGGTCCAAATTACCGATAATTTTATTTGTAACAAGACCAAAAAAATTCTAAAAAACATTTTCTGTCCTTTTTTGCAACACCTACGCTTCAATTCAATGAGTAGTTAACTCACCTTTACACTAAGATGAGATATACTGAGAAACATGATTTAGTTAATAGCTGGAACAGTTTAGAATTGTCTTTTTTTTTAATCTGGCACATTCCTGATTGTAGAAGATTGCAGCATCCCTTTTTTTCTGAACTTCAAGGAGCAGTTGCTGCATTGCTGTGCTTAGATGCCTGTGTTCTTTCCAGTCGCAGCAGGAGAAGTCTGTTTCCATAGCTTTTTCGTTTTCTCCAACCAAAGGAATTGTAGCCTGAAGGCCATCACAATTAGTATCAGAAGGTGAAGCTTTTTTACTTTCCAAAACCAAAGGAATTGTGGTTTCAGCTTCTATGTGATTGGTTGCAGCATTGAAGTTGTAGGCTACTGGACCTTCACCCTGATTACTGTCTAACCGCGAAGAATCACAAGTGGTTGTTTCAGTCTTTTGGCATTTTCTAACTCACTCATATTGCTGCAAAGCCCTGTTGTTCATGTCCACATTTTCTGACTTAGGGTTACGGATAATTATACTCTGGGTGAAGACAATCTGACTTTGGTTTACCTAAAGAACCTATTAGAACTACAGTGAAATCTTCGAGAGAAATATGCTTTAATGCAAGGCGCTGGTTAATATTCCGTACTTTATCTGGGAAAAGGTTACACAAGATGGATCAGCGACCTACCAGTCAAGAAATGAGCACTGCAAACTTTATCTAAGGGGCTCTGCATCCAATTGGTTTCTTCAGATTTCTGGGATCTGACTTTGTATTGCATTTAACCACTTCTTTCGTCTCTCTGGAGCACTCAATGACGGTATCTGAAAAAGACCTTTATCTTCCACATTCCAATGTGTGGTACACCCAATAACGCAGCAAGATTTAACCATTTTTCAATGAAAATAACAACTGAGTAAAGTGCTTTTCACAACAGAATAACCATGTGCTTCATGCTTTTTGCCACATGGCCAAAACAATTCCCATGATGCATTGCCAGGAAACAAAAACAATGGTGTAAGCAAAGATTCGCCTTTATGAAATGCTTTTCACGAAAATCAACACTTGATGTGCAGCCTGATACGATGCAGGCAAAGTTATTCTCTGATGAGTAGTACATTTACATACTTCACGCATACTGGAATGCAATCCATTTCAAACTACTCTTTAATAAGCCCGATAGAAAGTCAATCACTGCAGCAAAGAGATAAGAAAAGGAGACAAAGTGTTAAGGTGAAAAAAGAAATTAAAAAGCAAAACGAAAAGGCTAAAGAAGTAGGTCACTTTCTCATCCAAAAACTCTGGAGATTTTGATTTCTATGCATACTGATACAAAAATGACGTAAAACTCGATGTTAGTAGAAAGAAAGGCATGCTGTCATGTTCTGAATGCTTTTTTGAGTAGATATCTTCTAATTTCGCTCATATCCTGGCTGAAAATGTCCAAAATGTCCTAAAATGTGTTTTTTCCAAAAAGCTCCTGGAGTCAATGGGTAACAAATTTCTGGAAAGGAAGAAAAAAACTCTCTTTCAATTTTAAATGATTTTGAATCTGAAGTAAATCTGAAATAAAACGTGACCTCTTACGTGAAAATTTACACTAAAGGATAACTGTTAAATAGTCAAAATGAATGGCTAAAGAACAGAAGGAAAACAGATGATCTAGCCGTTTAGAATGGTTTCAAATGCCATTCCAACAACCCATGGAGCAATTTCGAATGGATGTGGTGAACATTCAAACTACACGGGAAAAATTTCAAACAGATGCTGCTAGTCATTTAATTGGACTTACAAAAATTTTGCACGGATCATGCCAGCTATTCGAACGGCTTCACAAAAATTTCGAACAGATGATGCTAGCTGTTTGAATGGCCTGATAAACAATTTGAATGGATGATGCTAGTCATTCAAACAGCCTCACAAATTTTCAAACCGACAATGTCAGCCATTCAAATGGGTAACAAAAAATTTCGAATGGATGATGGCATGCATTCGAACTGCTAACGATAAATTTTGAACTGGTGATTCCAGCTGTTCAAACTGCTAAAGGAAAATTTCCAATGGGTGACGCTAGCTGTTTAAACCGCTAAAGATATCATTGAATGACATAAACTGTTTTTGAAAAGCTCTCACTTTCGACCCACGTGTTGCATTATGCGCGAAATTATGTTAATTCAAGGTGAGACTTGAGATTTGCACAGTGCGTACTGAAACTTTTAAAGACTTGTTAATTTGAAAATTTTGAATGCAACCCAAACCGAACTATTTGTGTTATCTTAACAGGTTTTTTCTTTAGTGAAAGTCTTGAAGGAAGGAAATGTTATCTGTTTTGAATCTGAAGTTATGCAATAAAATATTAATTCCTGTTAGCAATAAAATATTGAGATTTTCTTTTCCTTTTCCATTTTATTATCATTGATGGGGAACAAAGCAGTCATTAAGTATCATTCTTTCTTTTTGATGCATCATCACAACTTCTTTTGAACCAATCTACTCAATGTAAAGTTACCTTGAAGTCTGATCTTCTGTTTCTTTTTTTAATAATTTTTTATTTTTCAAGTAAGAAAATGTTATCTTCCAAGTTACCAAGTGGTATCGTGCCCCTTTAACTTCACTGGAGTTCTTAAAGGAAGAAAATGTGAAATTATGCAATAAAATATTAATTCCTGTTAGCAATAAAATATTTAGATTTTCTTTTTTTCCCATTTTATCATCGATGTTGGGGAGCAAATCAGTGGGTGATTATCATTCTTTCTACTTTTTAATGTTTCGTGTCAGTTTCTTTTCAACCAATCTACTCAATGTAAAGTTACTTAGTGGTCTTGTATTTCTTTTTTAAATAATTTTTTTTCTAAGGAAGAAAACGTTATCTCTTTTGATCTGAAATTCTATTTTGACACCATGCAGTCCTACTCACTAGTGAGTCACGTGAGATATGTGCGAGTAGCCCAAGCGAGCAGTTGCGTGTGTAATTTCAGAGCGGTCAGTCGCGTCTTTTGAAGTTTGTTGGTAATAGCAAATACGAACGAGCAAACACTTTCCACTGAGGCAGAGGATGCCCTCGTAAACGATGACCATGATTCTTAGGAGAAGACCCGAACAACTGCCCACCAGAATCCCATGTTCAGTATGCTTCAGAATGTCAACAAAACTCTCGGAGCAATGGCAGACTCGATCCTCAACATGAACCATTCGCTCAAGTGGCTTCATCCCAGCAACACAGACGATCCCTAAACTGCAAAAATACAGTTCCAAAGACCAAATAAGTGCTTTTGATGGCTCAGATGATGATGCAGATGACTCGGATGTGGAACTTCAGGCCCTTTGTGGCACTGAAGCCGACAAGACTTCCAAAGATAAACCACGTGCTCGACTCGAGCAAAGCGAAGGCGGCAATGACCCATTGTTGTCGGAAATCGCAGAAGATCTTCTCAATGCACAGGCAGACCACCCTATGTGTTCGTGGTTAATAATTGTTTACAGAAACGAAGAGAATCAGCGCTTGGCATACCGTTGCTGACATAGCATGCCAAGCGCTTATTGCCAGATTTGAAACGGCCTGCATGCTTTGAATTCCTCTGGTCGCTGAGTTTGGCACCAATCATATTGAGAAAGCTATTTTTGTGATTTTAGCATCAATTTTCTCGGAAAATGTTGGAGGGATGAAGCTCAAATTCAGCGAAGAGATAGAGAAAAATCTCATCGATCAACCATCGTCACCATTCGGGTAAGATTTTCAGTATTTTGGCATTTATTCCAATTTAAAGTGGAGGAGGTTGCGGCTGGTGGCCGCCAAGTTGCAAGCGTTGTCTCCCTCTCTTGTCTTACCGGTAATCGACCAAAAGTAATTTCGTAAAAAAGACCCTTCAGACGGCCAGGAAGGCGAAAAAACACCGCACATGAGTCGATTAATGTTTCATTTAACTTTAGAGGGACATTCAGACCGAGATGTAAATTAGATATGCAGCCTTTAGAGCATTATTCATAACCCTCATAGATTCTCTTTGATTCTCTTCATTTCTGTAAACAATTATTAACCACGAACACATAGGGTGGTCTACCTGTGCTCAATGGAGATGAATCAGGTCCGGCTGCTAAGAAACAACTGGCTGACTTTATTAACAACCTGTGGTCTAAGAAATTGCCAGACTCAAAACTAAAGGATAAGTCGGCGAAATATTTATGCCCAGCGAACTGCGATACTCTCGCAATACGGCAGGTTAATTCCGAAATCTGGGATAAACTGAGCCACTCAGTAAAACAACAGGACCTCAGGTCCAGCTCAACCGAGAAAATGGCTGGTACTGCTGGTGCAGTACTGTGCAAATCCATTGAGCTGCTGCTAGAAATGAATTCGAAGCAGCCGAACTCAGACTCTGACATTTAGAAACTTATAAAATTGAATACAGATGCGGTTGCTCTGCTGGGGCACGCACATGTCAACCTGTCCCACCGCCACAGGGAGTCGATCAAACCACATCTAAATAAAGATTATGCTGGCCTGTGTGCTTCGCATGTTGCAGTAACGGTTCTGCTGTTTGGAAATGGCTTGCAAACCCCGCTGAATAATATACGAGCATCCAATAGGGTAAGCACCACAGCAGTTGGTAGTCGGCCCTAAGACGTTAAGGGACACCCTTCATGAAACTACCCAAAATCTGATCGGCGAAGCAAGCCTTTTTTATCGACATGTCGTCAGTGGAACTCAAAACCACCCCAAAAGTCCTTCTTCCAATCGCAGGACCAGGGGAAGAAGCGGCAGTGATTTCCGCTGACATACTTGATAACTTAGAGGTAAATAATCTTTTGTTGTTTGAGACCCACATGAAACATTATTTTGCCAATAAGGTGCAAAGCTTCAAGGGTGGCTAACTGGTACGTTGCCTCGGCAAATGGAAGGAAATAACTTCTGACTTAGAAGTCCTTAATTGTGTTAAGGGTCAGTATATTGAATTTTCCACACAGCCCACAAAGAACTTGGGCGCGAAAAGGAAAACATTCAACATCAGTGACTCATTGGCTATAGAAGCTGAAATCCAAAAATTGCTTGACATAAGTGTCATTGTACCCACCCATCATGAAAGTGGGGAATATATTTTGCCAATTTTTGTGGCGAATAAAAAAGATGGATCATATGGAATGATCTTAAATTGGAAACGCTTTAACCAGCATGTTGAATACCAACATTTCAAAATGGACTCAGTCTGGACAGCAATCAGGCTTATTACCCGAAATTCCTACATGGCATCCATTGATTAAAAGGACGCTTATTGTTCGGTCTCTATTGTAAAGCAACTCCAAAAGTACCTCAAATTTGAACGGAACAACGTGTTATTTAAGTTTACATGTTTCCCCAATGGTTTGGCTTTCTGTCCCAGAAAATTTACCAAGCTAATGAAACCAGTATTTGCCACCCTGCGACAGCTTGGTTACTTGTCTTCAGGTTATATAGATGACCCTTGGTTAGTGGGGCCAATCTGGGATGATTGTGCATAAAATGTTGTTGACACAGTCAAACTACTGGATACTTTAGGTTTTGTAGTACACCCTGAAAAGTCGGTGTTCATCCCAACTCAAAAGCTGGTATTTTTAAGATTCATTCTAGACTCAGTTTCCATGCTAGTTTACCTTACCCCTGAGAAGGCTCTTGAGCTAAAACAGGCAGCTACTGACCTGTTTAACTACAAAAATACTACTATTAGAGATGTAGCCAAGGTCCTGGGGCTTATAGTGTCAAGTTTCTCTCGCATTGCCTATGGACCCCTCCACTACCGCTATTTAGAACGAGACAAAACCACAGCTCTTAAAACTAGCGAATGGAACTTTGATGCCAAAATGTGTCTATCCAGCCAAGCAGGGGAAGAGCTTAAGTGGTGGATTGACTCAATCGAGTCTGCATCCGACCTGATAACTCGAGGAGACGTAGATATTACCATTACTTCTGATGCCTCACAACAGGGTGGGGGTGCAGCAACCAGTGATTCTTCAACTGGGGGACTCTGGACAGCTGAGGAAGCGAAAGAGCACATGAATTTTCTTGAAATGTTGGCTATGTTGTTTGCCTTAAAATCATTCGGCTCCTCTCCACAGTATAAATATATATAGTGTATAAATGATATAGAATTGTAATTGTATTTCATTTTATTTTATTTTGTCTATTTACTTTTTCCTTCATATTTATTTCTCTCGAAGATATTAGCTAACAAGCTACTCTGTAAATTCGAGGTTAAATGAAGTGTATGTATGTATATGTATGTATGTAAGAAACCCATTGTCCCAGCAAATAAAGCTTATGGACAGCTCCTGTTGGAAAACCTCCACTCATAGGATTATTACAGTTTTTTGCACTGTAAACCAGTACTTATTATCAGATGTTGTTGTCTTTGTTTGCTGCCCTCTATAGGCAGATTTCCTCAGATAGGCAGCAGTTCATTGTTTACTGTCTTTATTTATGCGCATTCTGTGTACCATAGACTGACAAGCCATATACTGTAGCTGTTTGCACCAATATTTTGGCAATTAAAGCTGTTTCTGTTTATTTTTTCCGCACATGATTGCACGCTTTGAAGTCTCACGTGACTGACTAGTGAGTAGGACTAGTGTCGAAATAGAATTTATAAGTTAAACAAGACTTACCTAAAAGTTGAAGTTTGACTGTAATTCTATGAGATACCACTCACGAACTAGGGAGTCACGTGCTCTACCCCCTCACTGGGTTCTGTAGTTTACTCTTCTACTTATTTTCCCAACCATATTTGTTTGCAATTACTCGCTTTCTTTAAAGACTAATCGCTCGGGCTACTTGCACATATTTCACGTGACTCCCTAATTCGTGACTGGTATCTCATAGAATTACAGTCAAACTTCAACTTACAGGTAAGTCTCATTTAACTTATAAATTATGCAATGCAATATTAACTCTTGTTAGCAATAAAATATTGAGATTTTCTTTTTTCCATTTTACTATCAATGTTGGGAAAGAAATCAGCATCTTAGTATCATTCTTTTTATTTTTTAATACATCATGTTAATTTCTTTTAAACCAATCTACTTAATGTAAAGTTACTTAGTGGTCTTGTGTTTCTTTTTTAAACTTTTTTTTTTTAAGGAAGAAAACATTATCTCTTTAAAATCTGAAATTATCCAATAAAATATTAATCCTGTTAGCAATAAAATATTGAGATTTTCTTTTTTCCCATTTTATTATCAATGCTGGGGAACAAATCAGGTCGTAAGTATCATTCCTTCTACTTTTGAATGCATTGTGTCAATTTCTTTTCAACCAATCTACTTAATGTAAAGTTAGTGGTGTTGTTTCTTTTTGAAATAATTTGTTTTTTTAAGGAAGAAAACATTATCTCTTAAATCTGAAATTATGCAATACAATATTAATTCCTGTTAGCCACAAAATATTGAGATTTTCTTTTTTTCCATTTTATTATCAATGCTGGGGAACAAATCAGAATGTAAGTATCATTCTTTCTACTTTTGAATGCATTGTGTCAATTTCTTTTCAACCAATCTACTTAATGTAAAGTTAGTTGGTGGTGTTGTGTTTCTTTTTTAAATAATGTTTTTCAAGGAAGGAAACGTTCTCTCTTTTAATCTGAAATTATGCAATGAAATATTAATTCCTGTTAGCAATAAAATATAGAGATTTTCTTTTTTTTCCATTTTATTATCAATGCTGGGGAACAAATCAGCTCGTAAGTATCCTTCTTTCTACTTTTGAATGCGTTGTGTCAATTTCTTTTCAACCAATCTACTTAATGTAAAGTTAGTTGGTGGTCTTGTGTTTCTTTTTTAAATGTTTTCCAAGGAAGGAAACGTTCTCTCTTTTAATCTGAAATTATCCAATACAATATTAATTCCTGTTAGCAATAAAGTATGGAGATTTCCTTTTTTTCCATTTTATTATCAATGCTGGGGAACGAATCAGATGGTAAGTATCATTCTTTCTACTTTTGAATGCATTGTGTCAATTTCTTTTCAACCAATCTACTTAATGTAAAGTTAGTTGGTGGTGTTGTGTTTCTTTTTTAAATAATGTTTTTCAAGGAAGGAAACGTTCTCTCTTTTAATCTGAAATTATGCAATGAAATATTAATTCCTGTTACAAATAAAATATTGAGATTTTCTTTTTCTTCCCATTTTATTATTAATGTTGGAGAACAAATCAGCGTGTTAAGTATCATTCTTTCTACTCTGTAATGCACTGTGTTAATTTCTTTTCACCCAATCTACTTAATGTAAAGTTAGTGGTGTTGTGTTTCTTTTTTAAATAATTTGTTTTCTAAGGAAGAAAACATTATCTCTTTTAAATCTTAAAATTATGCAATAAAATATTAATCCTGTTAGCAATAAAATATTGAGACTTTCTTTTTTTCCCATTTTATTATTAATGTTGGAGAACAAATCAGCGTGTTAAGTATCATTCTTTCTACTCTGTAATGCACTGTGTTAATTTCTTTTCACCCAATCTACTTAATGTAAAGTTAGTGGTGTTGTGTTTCTTTTTTAAATAATTTGTTTTCTAAGGAAGAAAACATTATCTCTTTTAAATCTTAAAATTATGCAATAAAATATTAATCCTGTTAGCAATAAAATATTGAGATTTTCTTTTTTTCCATGTCATTATCAATGCTGGGGAACAAATCAGCTGGTAAGTATCATTCTTTCTACTTTTGAATGCATTGTGTCAATTTCTTTTCAACCAATCTACTTAATGTAAAGTTAGTTGGTGGTCTTGTGTTTCTTTTTTAAATAATGTTTTTCAAGGAAGGAAACGTTCTCTCTTTTAATCTGAAATTATGCAAAGAAATATGAATTCCTGTTAGCAATAAAATATTGAGATTTTCTTTTTTTTCTCATTTTATTATTAATGTTGGAGAACAAATCAGCGTGTTAAGTATCATTCTTTCTACTCTGTAATGCACTGTGTCAATTTCTTTTCACTCAATCTACTTAATGTAAAGTTAGTGGTGTTGTGTTTCTTTTTTAAATAATTTGTTTTCTAAGGAAGAAAAGATTATGTCTTTTAAATCTGAAAGTATGCAATAAAATATTAATCCTGTTAGCAATAAAATATTGAGATTTTCTTTTTTTCCATTTTATTATAATGTTGGGGAACAAATCAGGTTGTAAGTATCATTCTTTCTACTTTTGAATGCATTGTGTCAATTTCTTTTCAACCAATCTACTTAATGTAAAGTTAGTTGGTGGTCTTGTGTTTCTTTTTTAAATAATGTTTTTCAAGGAAGGAAACGTTCTCTCTTTTAATCTGAAATTATGCAAGGAAATATTAATTCCTGTTAGCAATAAAATATTGAGATTTTCTTTTTTTCCCATTTTATTATTAATGTTGGAGAAGAAATCAACGTGTTAAGTATCATTCTTTCTACTCTGTAATGCACTGTGTCAATTTCTTTTCACCCAATCTACTTCATGTAAAGTTAGTGGTTTTGTGTTTCTTTTTTAAATAATTTCTTTTCTAAGGAAGAACACATTATCTCTTTTAAATCTGAAATTATGCAATGAAATATTAATCCTGTTAGCAATAAAATGTTGAGATTTTCTTTTTTTCCATTTTATTGTAATCTTGGGGAACAAATCAGGTTGTAAGTATCATTCTTTCTACTTTTGAATGCATGGTGTCAATTTCTTTTCAACCAATCTACTTAATGTAAAGTTAGTTGGTGGTCTTGTGTTTCTTTTTTAAATAATGTTTTTCAAGGAAGGAAACGTTCTCTCTTTTAATCTGAAATTATGCAATGAAATATGAATTCCTGTTAGCAATAAAATATTGAGATTTTCTTTTTTTCCATTTTATTATCAATGCTGGGGAACAAATCAGATCGTAAGTATCATTCTTTCTACTTTTGAATGCATTGTGTCAATTTCTTTTCAACCAATCTTCTTAATGTTAAGTTAGTTGGTGGTCTTGTGTTTCTTTTTTAAATAATGTTTTTCAAGGAAGGAAACGTTCTCTCTTTTAATCTGAAATTATGCAATGAAACATTAATCCTGTTAGCAATAAAATATTGAGATTTTCTTTTTTTCCATTTTATTATCAATGCTGGGGAACAAATCAGTTCGTAAGTATGATTCTTTCTACTTTTGAATGCATTGTGTCAATTTCTTTTCACCCAATCTACTTAATGTAAAGTTAGTGGTCTTGTGTTTCTTTTTTAAATAATTTGTTTTCTAAGGAAGACAACATTATCTCTTTTAAATCTGAAATTATGCAATAAAATATTAATCCTGTTAGCAATAAAATATTGAGATTTTGTTTTTTTCCATTTTATTATCAATGCTGGGGAACAAATCAGGTCGTAAGTATCATTTTTTCTACTTTTGAATGCGTTGTGTCAATTTCTTTTCAACCAATCTACTTAATGTAAAGTTAGTTGGTGGTCTTGTGTGTCTTTTTTAAATAATGTTTTTCAAGGAAGGAAACGTTCTCTCTTTTAATCTGAAATTATGCAATGAAATATTAATTCCTGTTAGCAATAAAATATTGAGATTTTCTTTTTTTTCCCATTTTATTATTAATGTTGGAGAACAAATCAGCGTGTTTAGTATCATTCTTTCTACTCTGTAATGCACTGTGTCAATTTCTTTTCACCCAATCTACTTAATGTAAAGTTAGTGGTGTTGTGTTTCTTTTTTAAATAATTTGTTTTCTAAGGAAGAAAACATTATCTCTTTTAAATCTGAAATTATGCAATAAAATATTAATCCTGTTAGCAATAAAATATTGAGATTTTGTTTTTTTCCATTTTATTATCAATGTTGGGGAACAAATCAGCTGGTAAGTATCATTCTTTCTACTTTTGAATGCATTGTGTCAATTTCTTTTCAACCAATCTACTTAATGTAAAGTTAGTTGGTGGTCTTGTGTTTCTTTTTTAAATAATGTTTCTCAAGGAAGGAAACGTTCTCTCTTTTAATCTGAAATTATGCAATGAAATATGAATTCCTGTTAGGAATAAAATATTGAGATTTTCCTTTTTAGCCTTTTATTATTAACGCTGGGGAACAAATCAGATCGTAAGTATCATTCTTTCTACTTTTGAATGCATTGTGTCAATTTCTTTTCAACCAACCTTCTTAATGTTAAGTTAGTTGGTGGTCTTGTGTTTCTTTTTTAAATAATGTTTTTCAAGGAAGGAAACGTTCTCTCTTTTAATCTGAAATTATGCAATGAAACATTAATCCTGTTAGCAATAAAATATTGAGATTTTCTTTTTTTTTCACATTTTATTATTAATGTTGGAGAAGAAATCAACGTGTTAAGTATCATTCTTTCTCCTCTGTAATGCACTGTGTCAATTTCTTTTCACCCAATCTACTTAATGTAAAGTTAGTTGGTGGTCTTGAGTTTCTTTTTTAAATAATGTTTTTCAAGGAAGGAAACGTTCTCTCTTTTAATCTGAAATTATGCAAGGAAATATTAATTCCTGTTAGCAATAAAATATTGAGATTTTCTTTTTTTTCACATTTTATTATTAATGTTGGAGAAGAAATCAACGTGTTAAGTATCATTCTTTCTCCTCTGTAATGCACTGTGTCAATTTTCTTTCACCCAATCTAGTTAATGTAAAGTTAGGGGTGCTCTGTTTCTTTTTTAAATAATTTGTTTTTTAAGGAAGAAAACATGATCTCTTTTAAATCTGAAATTTGCAATAATATATTAATCCTGTTAGGAATAAAATATTGACATTTTGTTTTTTTCCATTTTATAATCAATGCTGGCGAACAAATCAGCTAGTAAGTATCATTCTTTCTACTTTTGAATGCGTTGTGTCAATTTCTTTTCAACCAATCTACTTAATGTAAAGTTAGTTGGTGGTCTTGTGTTTCTTTTTTAAATAATGTTTTTCAAGGAAGGAAACGTTCTCTTTTTTAATCTGAAATTATGCAATGAAATATTAATTCCTGTTAGCAATAAAATATTGAGATTTTCTTTTTTTTCTCATTTTATTATTAATGTTGGGGAAGAAATCAGCGTGTTAAGTATCATTCTTTCTACTCTGTAATGCACTGTGTCAATTTCTTTTCACCCAATCTACTTAATGTAAAGTTAGTGGTGTTGTGTTTCTTTTTTAAATAATTTGTTTTTTAAGGAAGAAAACATTATCTCTTTTAAATCTGAAATTATGCAATAAAATATTAATCCTGTTAGCAATAAAATATTGAGATTTTCTTTTTTTCCATTTTATTATCAATGCTGGGGAACGAATCAGTTGGTAAGTATCATTCTTTCTACTTTTGAATGCATTGTGTCAATTTCTTTTCAACCAATCTACTTAATGTAAAGTTAGTTGGTGGTCTTGAGTTTCTTTTTTAAATAATGTTTTTCAAGGAAGGAAACGTTCTCTCTTTCAATCTGAAATTATGCAATGAAATATTAATTCCTGTTAGCAATAAAATATTGAGATTTTCTTTTTTTTCCCATTTTATTATTAATGTTGGAGAAGAAATCAGCGTGTTAAGTATCATTCTTTCTACTCTGTAATGCACTGTGTCAATTTCTTTTCACCCAATCTACTTAATGTAAAGTTAGTGGTGTTGTGTTTCTTTTTTAAATAATTTGTTTTTTAAGGAAGAAAACATTATCTCTTTTAAATCTGAAATTATGCAATAAAATATTAATCCTCTTAGTAATAAAATATTGAGATTTTCTTTTTTTCCATTTTATTATCACTGCTGGGGAACAAATCAGGTTGTAAGTATCATTTTTTCTACTTTTGAATGCGATGTGTCAATTTCCTTTCAACCAATCTACTTAATGTAAAGTTAGTTGGTGGTCTTGTGCGTCTTTTTTAAATAATGTTTTTCAAGGAAGGAAACGTTCTCTCTTTTAATCTGAAATTATGCAATAAAATATTAATCCTGTTAGCAATAAAATATTGAGATTTTCTTTTTTTGCATTGTATTATCAATGCTGGGGAACAAATCAGATGGTAAGTATCATTCTTTCTACTTTTGAATGCATTGTGTCAATTTCTTTTCAACCAATCTACTAAATGTAAAGTTAGTTGGTGGTCTGGAGTTTCTTTTTTAAATAATGTTTTTCAAGGAAGGAAACGTTCTCTCTTTTAATCTGAAATTATGCAATGAAATATTAATTCCTGTTAGCAATAAAATATTGAGATTTTCTTTTTTCCCATTTTATTATTAATGTTGGAGAAGAAATCATATTAAGTATCATTTTTTCTACTCTGTAATGCACTGTGTCAATTTCTTTTCACCCAATCTACTTAATGTAAAGTTAGTGGTGTTGTGTTTCTTTTTTAAATAACTTGTTTCTAAGGAAGAAAACATTATCTCTTTTAAATCTGAAATTATACAATGAAATATTAATCCTGTTAACAATAAAATATTGAGATTTTCTTTTTTTCCATTTTATTATCAATGCTGGCGAACAAATCAGCTAGTAAGTATCATTCTTTCTACTTTTGAATGCATTGTGTCAATTTCTTTTCAACCAATCTACTTAATGTAAAGTTAGTTGGTGGTGTTGTGTTTCTTTTTTAAATAATGTTTTTCAAGGAAGGAAACGTTCTCTCTTTTAATCTGAAATTATGCAATGAAATATTAATTCCTGTTAGCAATAAAATATTGAGATTTTCTTTTTTTCCCATTTTATTATTAATGTTGAAGAACAAATCAGCGTGTTAAGTATCATTCTTTCTACTCTGTAATGCACTGTGTCAATTTCTTTTCACCCAATCTACTTAATGTAAAGCTAGTGGTGTTGTGTTTCTTTTTTAAATAATTTGTTTCTAAGGAAGAAAACATTATCTCTTTTAAATCTGAAATTATGCAATAAAATATTAATCCTGTTAGCAATAAAATATTGAGATTTTCTTTTTTTCCATTTTATTATCAATGCTGGGGAACGAATCAGTTGGTAAGTATCATTCTTTCTACTTTTGAATGCATTGTGTCAATTTCTTTTCAACCAATCTACTTAATGTAAAGTTAGTTGGTGGTCTTGAGTTTCTTTTTTAAATAATGTTTTTCAAGGAAGGAAACGTTCTCTCTTTTAATCTGAAATTATGCAATGAAATATTAATTCCTGTTAGCAATAAAATATTAAGATTTTCTTTTTTTTCCCATTTTATTATTAATGTTGGAGAAGAAATCAGCGTGTTAAGTATCATTCTTTCTACTCTGTAATGCACTGTGTCAATTTCTTTTCACCCAATCTACTTAATGTAAAGTTAGTGGTGTTGTGTTTCTTTTTTAAATAATTTGTTTTTTAAGGAAGAAAACATTATCTCTTTTAAATCTGAAATTATGCAATAAAATATTAATCCTCTTAGTAATAAAATATTGAGATTTTCTTTTTTTCCATTTTATTATCACTGCTGGGGAACAAATCAGGTTGTAAGTATCATTTTTTCTACTTTTGAATGCGATGTGTCAATTTCCTTTCAACCAATCTACTTAATGTAAAGTTAGTTGGTGGTCTTGTGTGTCTTTTTTAAATAATGTTTTTCAAGGAAGGAAACGTTCTCTCTTTTAATCTGAAATTATGCAATAAAATATTAATCCTGTTAGCAATAAAATATTGAGATTTTCTTTTTTTGCATTGTATTATCAATGCTGGGGAACAAATCAGATGGTAAGTATCATTCTTTCTACTTTTGAATGCATTGTGTCAATTTCTTTTCAACCAATCTACTAAATGTAAAGTTAGTTGGTGGTCTGGAGTTTCTTTTTTAAATAATGTTTTTCAAGGAAGGAAACGTTCTCTCTTTTAATCTGAAATTATGCAATGAAATATTAATTCCTGTTAGCAATAAAATATTGAGATTTTCTTTTTTCCCATTTTATTATTAATGTTGGAGAAGAAATCATATTAAGTATCATTTTTTCTACTCTGTAATGCACTGTGTCAATTTCTTTTCACCCAATCTACTTAATGTAAAGTTAGTGGTGTTGTGTTTCTTTTTTAAATAATTTGTTTCTAAGGAAGAAAACATTATCTCTTTTAAATCTGAAATTATACAATGAAATATTAATCCTGTTAACAATAAAATATTGAGATTTTCTTTTTTTCCATTTTATTATCAATGCTGGGGAACAAATCAGCTAGTAAGTATCATTCTTTCTACTTTTGAATGCATTGTGTCAATTTCTTTTCAACCAATCTACTTAATGTAAAGTTAGTTGGTGGTGTTGTGTTTCTTTTTTAAATAATGTTTTTCAAGGAAGGAAACGTTCTCTCTTTTAATCTGAAATTATGCAATGAAATATTAATTCCTGTTAGCAATAAAATATTGAGATTTTCTTTTTTTCCCATTTTATTATTAATGTTGAAGAACAAATCAGCGTGTTAAGTATCATTCTTTCTACTCTGTAATGCACTGTGTCAATTTCTTTTCACCCAATCTACTTAATGTAAAGTTAGTGGTGTTGTGTTTCTTTTTTAAATAATTTGTTTTATAAGGAAGAAAACATTATCTCTTTTAAATCTGAAATTATGCAATGAAATATTAATCCTGTTGGCAATAAAATATTGAGATTTTCTTTTTTTCCATTTTATTAACAATGCTGGGGAACGAATCAGATAGTAAGTATCATTCTTTCTACCTTTAAATGCATGGTGTCAATTTCTTTTCAACCAGTCTACTTAATGTAAAGTTAGTTGGTGGTGTTGTGTTTCTTTTTTAAATAATGTTTTTCAAGGAAGGAAACGTTCTCTCTTTTAATCTGAAATTATGCAATGAAATATTAATTCCTGTTAGCAATAAAATATTGAGATTTTTTTCCCATTTTATTATTAATGTTGGAGAAGAAATCAGCGTGTTAAGTATCATTCTTTCTACTCTGTAATGCACTGTGTCAATTTCTTTTCACCCAATCTACTTAATGTAAAGTTAGTTGGTGGTCTTGAGTTTCTTTTTTAAATAATGTTTTTCAAGGAAGGAAACGTTCTCTCTTTTAATCTGAAATTATGCAAGGAAATATTAATTCCTGTTAGCAATAAAATATTGAGATTTTCTTTTTTTTCACATTTTATTATTAATGTTGGAGAAGAAATCAACGTGTTAAGTATCATTCTTTCTCCTCTGTAATGCACTGTGTCAATTTCTTTTCACCCAATCTACTTAATGTAAAGTTAGTTGGTGGTCTTGTGTTTCTTTTTTAAATAATGTTTTTCAAGGAAGGAAACGTTCTCTCTTTTAATCTGAAATTATGCAAGGAAATATTAATTCCTGTTAGCAATAAAATATTGAGATTTTCTTTTTTTTCTCATTTTATTATTAATGTTGGAGAAGAAATCAGCGTGTTAAGTATCATTCTTTCTACTCTGTAATGCACTGTGTCAATTTCTTTTCACTTAATCTACTTAATGTAAAGTTAGTGGTGTTGTGTTTCTTTTTTAAATAATTTGTTTTTTAAGGAAGAAAACATTATCTCTTTTAAATCTGAAATTATGCAATAAAATATTAATCCTCTTAGTAATAAAATATTGAGATTTTCTTTTTTTCCATTTTATTATCACTGCTGGGGAACAAATCAGGTTGTAAGTATCATTTTTTCTACTTTTGAATGCGATATGTCAATTTCCTTTCAACCAATCTACTTAATGTAAAGTTAGTTGGTGGTCTTGTGTGTCTTTTTTAAATAATGTTTTTCAAGGAAGGAAACGTTCTCTCTTTTAATCTGAAATTATGCAATAAAATATTAATCCTGTTAGCAATAAAATATTGAGATTTTCTTTTTTTGCATTGTATTATCAATGCTGGGGAACAAATCAGATGGTAAGTATCATTCTTTCTACTTTTGAATGCATTGTGTCAATTTCTTTTCAACCAATCTACTTAATGTAAAGTTCGTTTGTAGTCTTGAGTTTCTTTTTTAAATAATGTTTTTCAAGGAAGGAAACGTTCTCTCTTTTAATCTGAAATTATGCAATGAAATATTAAATTCCTGTTAGCAATAAAATATTGAGATTTTCTTTTTTTTTCACATTTTATTATTAATGTTGGAGAAGAAATCAACGTGTTAAGTATCATTCTTTCTCCTCTGTAATGCACTGTGTCAATTTCTTTTCACCCAATCTACTTAATGTAAAGTTAGTTGGTGGTCTTGAGTTTCTTTTTTAAATAATGTTTTTCAAGGAAGGAAACGTTCTCTCTTTTAATCTGAAATTATGCAAGGAAATATTAATTCCTGTTAGCAATAAAATATTGAGATTTTCTTTTTTTTTCACATTTTATTATTAATGTTGGAGAAGAAATCAACGTGTTAAGTATCATTCTTTCTCCTCTGTAATGCACTGTGTCAATTTTCTTTCACCCAATCTAGTTAATGTAAAGTTAGGGGTGCTCTGTTTCTTTTTTAAATAATTTGTTTTTTAAGGAAGAAAACATGATCTCTTTTAAATCTGAAATTTGCAATAATATATTAATCCTGTTAGGAATAAAATATTGACATTTTGTTTTTTTCCATTTTATAATCAATGCTGGCGAACAAATCAGGTTGTAAGTATCATTTTTTCTACTTTTGAATGCGTTGTGTCAATTTCTTTTCAACCAATCTACTTAATGTAAAGTTAGTTGGTGGTCTTGTGTTTCTTTTTTAAATAATGTTTTTCAAGGAAGGAAACGTTCTCTTTTTTAATCTGAAATTATGCAATGAAATATTAATTCCTGTTAGCAATAAAATATTGAGATTTTCTTTTTTTTCTCATTTTATTATTAATGTTGGGGAAGAAATCAGCGTGTTAAGTATCATTCTTTCTACTCTGTAATGCACTGTGTCAATTTCTTTTCACCCAATCTACTTAATGTAAAGTTAGTGGTGTTGTGTTTCTTTTTTAAATAATTTGTTTTTTAAGGAAGAAAACATTATCTCTTTTAAATCTGAAATTATGCAATAAAATATTAATCCTGTTAGCAATAAAATATTGAGATTTTCTTTTTTTCCATTTTATTATCAATGCTGGGGAACGAATCAGTTGGTAAGTATCATTCTTTCTACTTTTGAATGCATTGTGTCAATTTCTTTTCAACCAATCTACTTAATGTAAAGTTAGTTGGTGGTCTTGAGTTTCTTTTTTAAATAATGTTTTTCAAGGAAGGAAACGTTCTCTCTTTTAATCTGAAATTATGCAATGAAATATTAATTCCTGTTAGCAATAAAATATTGAGATTTTCTTTTTTTTCCCATTTTATTATTAATGTTGGAGAAGAAATCAGCGTGTTAAGTATCATTCTTTCTACTCTGTAATGCACTGTGTCAATTTCTTTTCACCCAATCTACTTAATGTAAAGTTAGTGGTGTTGTGTTTCTTTTTTAAATAATTTGTTTTTTAAGGAAGAAAACATTATCTCTTTTAAATCTGAAATTATGCAATAAAATATTAATCCTCTTAGTAATAAAATATTGAGATTTTCTTTTTTTCCATTTTATTATCACTGCTCGGGAACAAATCAGGTTGTAAGTATCATTTTTTCTACTTTTGAATGCGATGTGTCAATTTCCTTTCAACCAATCTACTTAATGTAAAGTTAGTTGGTGGTCTTGTGCGTCTTTTTTAAATAATGTTTTTCAAGGAAGGAAACGTTCTCTCTTTTAATCTGAAATTATGCAATAAAATATTAATCCTGTTAGCAATAAAATATTGAGATTTTCTTTTTTTGCATTGTATTATCAATGCTGGGGAACAAATCAGATGGTAAGTATCATTCTTTCTACTTTTGAATGCATTGTGTCAATTTCTTTTCAACCAATCTACTAAATGTAAAGTTAGTTGGTGGTCTGGAGTTTCTTTTTTAAATAATGTTTTTCAAGGAAGGAAACGTTCTCTCTTTTAATCTGAAATTATGCAATGAAATATTAATTCCTGTTAGCAATAAAATATTGAGATTTTCTTTTTTCCCATTTTATTATTAATGTTGGAGAAGAAATCATATTAAGTATCATTTTTTCTACTCTGTAATGCACTGTGTCAATTTCTTTTCACCCAATCTACTTAATGTAAAGTTAGTGGTGTTGTGTTTCTTTTTTAAATAATTTGTTTCTAAGGAAGAAAACATTATCTCTTTTAAATCTGAAATTATACAATGAAATATTAATCCTGTTAACAATAAAATATTGAGATTTTCTTTTTTTCCATTTTATTATCAATGCTGGCGAACAAATCAGCTAGTAAGTATCATTCTTTCTACTTTTGAATGCATTGTGTCAATTTCTTTTCAACCAATCTACTTAATGTAAAGTTAGTTGGTGGTGTTGTGTTTCTTTTTTAAATAATGTTTTTCAAGGAAGGAAACGTTCTCTCTTTTAATCTGAAATTATGCAATGAAATATTAATTCCTGTTAGCAATAAAATATTGAGATTTTCTTTTTTTCCCATTTTATTATTAATGTTGAAGAACAAATCAGCGTGTTAAGTATCATTCTTTCTACTCTGTAATGCACTGTGTCAATTTCTTTTCACCCAATCTACTTAATGTAAAGTTAGTGGTGTTGTGTTTCTTTTTTAAATAATTTGTTTCTAAGGAAGAAAACATTATCTCTTTTAAATCTGAAATTATGCAATAAAATATTAATCCTGTTAGCAATAAAATATTGAGATTTTCTTTTTTTCCATTTTATTATCAATGCTGGGGAACGAATCAGTTGGTAAGTATCATTCTTTCTACTTTTGAATGCATTGTGTCAATTTCTTTTCAACCAATCTACTTAATGTAAAGTTAGTTGGTGGTCTTGAGTTTCTTTTTTAAATAATGTTTTTCAAGGAAGGAAACGTTCTCTCTTTTAATCTGAAATTATGCAATGAAATATTAATTCCTGTTAGCAATAAAATATTAAGATTTTCTTTTTTTTCCCATTTTATTATTAATGTTGGAGAAGAAATCAGCGTGTTAAGTATCATTCTTTCTACTCTGTAATGCACTGTGTCAATTTCTTTTCACCCAATCTACTTAATGTAAAGTTAGTGGTGTTGTGTTTCTTTTTTAAATAATTTGTTTTTTAAGGAAGAAAACATTATCTCTTTTAAATCTGAAATTATGCAATAAAATATTAATCCTCTTAGTAATAAAATATTGAGATTTTCTTTTTTTCCATTTTATTATCACTGCTGGGGAACAAATCAGGTTGTAAGTATCATTTTTTCTACTTTTGAATGCGATGTGTCAATTTCCTTTCAACCAATCTACTTAATGTAAAGTTAGTTGGTGGTCTTGTGTGTCTTTTTTAAATAATGTTTTTCAAGGAAGGAAACGTTCTCTCTTTTAATCTGAAATTATGCAATAAAATATTAATCCTGTTAGCAATAAAATATTGAGATTTTCTTTTTTTGCATTGTATTATCAATGCTGGGGAACAAATCAGATGGTAAGTATCATTCTTTCTACTTTTGAATGCATTGTGTCAATTTCTTTTCAACCAATCTACTAAATGTAAAGTTAGTTGGTGGTCTGGAGTTTCTTTTTTAAATAATGTTTTTCAAGGAAGGAAACGTTCTCTCTTTTAATCTGAAATTATGCAATGAAATATTAATTCCTGTTAGCAATAAAATATTGAGATTTTCTTTTTTCCCATTTTATTATTAATGTTGGAGAAGAAATCATATTAAGTATCATTTTTTCTACTCTGTAATGCACTGTGTCAATTTCTTTTCACCCAATCTACTTAATGTAAAGTTAGTGGTGTTGTGTTTCTTTTTTAAATAATTTGTTTCTAAGGAAGAAAACATTATCTCTTTTAAATCTGAAATTATACAATGAAATATTAATCCTGTTAACAATAAAATATTGAGATTTTCTTTTTTTCCATTTTATTATCAATGCTGGGGAACAAATCAGCTAGTAAGTATCATTCTTTCTACTTTTGAATGCATTGTGTCAATTTCTTTTCAACCAATCTACTTAATGTAAAGTTAGTTGGTGGTGTTGTGTTTCTTTTTTAAATAATGTTTTTCAAGGAAGGAAACGTTCTCTCTTTTAATCTGAAATTATGCAATGAAATATTAATTCCTGTTAGCAATAAAATATTGAGATTTTCTTTTTTTCCCATTTTATTATTAATGTTGAAGAACAAATCAGCGTGTTAAGTATCATTCTTTCTACTCTGTAATGCACTGTGTCAATTTCTTTTCACCCAATCTACTTAATGTAAAGTTAGTGGTGTTGTGTTTCTTTTTTAAATAATTTGTTTTATAAGGAAGAAAACATTATCTCTTTTAAATCTGAAATTATGCAATGAAATATTAATCCTGTTGGCAATAAAATATTGAGATTTTCTTTTTTTCCATTTTATTAACAATGCTGGGGAACGAATCAGATAGTAAGTATCATTCTTTCTACCTTTAAATGCATGGTGTCAATTTCTTTTCAACCAGTCTACTTAATGTAAAGTTAGTTGGTGGTGTTGTGTTTCTTTTTTAAATAATGTTTTTCAAGGAAGGAAACGTTCTCTCTTTTAATCTGAAATTATGCAATGAAATATTAATTCCTGTTAGCAATAAAATATTGAGATTTTTTTCCCATTTTATTATTAATGTTGGAGAAGAAATCAGCGTGTTAAGTATCATTCTTTCTACTCTGTAATGCACTGTGTCAATTTCTTTTCACCCAATCTACTTAATGTAAAGTTAGTGGTGTTGTGTTTCTTTTTTAAATAATTTGTTTTTTAAGGAAGAAAACATTATCTCTTTTAAATCTGAAATTATGCAATAAAATATTAATCCTGTTAGCAATAAAATATTGAGACTTTCTTTTTTTCCCATTTTATTATTAATGTTGGAGAACAAATCAGCGTGTTAAGTATCATTCTTTCTACTCTGTAATGCGCTGTGTCAATTTCTTTTCACCCAATCTACTTAATATAAAGTTAGTGGTGTTGTGTTTCTTTTTTAAATAATTTGTTTTCTAAGGAAGAAAACATTATCTCTTTTAAATCTGAAATTATGCAATAAAATATTAATCCTGTTAGCAATAAAATATTGAGATTTTCTTTTTTTCCATTTTATTGTCGATGCTGGGGAACAAATCAGGTCGTAAGTATCATTCTTTCTACTTTTGAATGCATTGTGTCAATTTCTTTTCAACCAATCTACTTAATGTAAAGTTAGTTGGTGGTCCTTTGTTTGTTTTTTAAATAATGTTTTTCAAGGAAGGAAACGTTCTCTCTTTTAATCTGAAATTATGCAATGAAATATTAATTCCTGTTAGCAATAAAATATTGAGATTTTCTCTTTTTTCCCGTTTTATTATTAATGTTGGAGAACAAATCAGCGTGTTAAGTATCATTCTTTCTATTCTGTAATGCACTGTGTCAATTTCTTTTCACCCAATCTACTTAATGTAAAGTTAGTGGTGTTGTGTTTCTTTTTTAGATAATTTGTTTTTTTAAGGAAGAAAACGTTATCTCTTTTCAAAGTTAAATTATGCAATAAAATATTAATCCTGTTAGCAATAAAATATTGAGAGTTTCTTTTTTCCATTTCATTATTAATGTTGGGGAACACCATTTTATTTGTTCATTACTTGTTTGTTATCAGGTGGTCTTTTATTCTTTCTTTTTTTAAATCTGTTTACTTTTTTGCGATGTACAAATCCAACCAAGTTTATAATTACCGCCCACATTATCATGTTACACATTAGTACCTTTACAGTCAGCTTTCATCTTACGACTTTTACAAGTTTTAGTTTCCAAACTTACTTCTTAACCGCGTTAATTCATGAAGGAGCAAAGAGACTCCAGTTTCTTTTCTGGCATCAAAATTACAAGACAGCATTTCAAGTTAAGTAAAGAGCTTGAAAACAAATGATATGCTTTCGTAAGTGGGAAAACAAACTGATGAGTTTAAAATTAAAAAACAGTTAATTGTCTTTCTAAACTCTTCTTCTGAAGCTATCACTCATTTAATTCAAACGGAATTCAGTGCTTCTAAGGCAAAACAAAATATTACACCTGAATGCTGGCCAGAATTTTGTGGCAACTCGGTATGTGCAAAAATTATACCTGAGTGAGTAAACCAATGCAGTCACATACTTAAGGAGCATTGGTGGCCCATTGGGATGTGTGTTTGGCAGGCTGAACACCTCAGCCTCATTATATAGGCTCGCTCTGTGTTTAATAACGGTTTCACTGTACTTATAATGTAAAGTTACAGCACCTGTTGGTCTTGTGTTTTTTGTTTTTTATTGCGAATTTCTCCCAAGGACAAAGTTTTATCTTTCAGTTAAAAATTATTTTGAATCTTAAATAATACAATAAAATTTTATTCCTGTTAGCAATTTAGTATTACTTCCTGTTAATGTTCAATTTCTTTTGAACTAATTTAATTAATGTAAAGTTACATAGTGGTCTTGTGTTTCTTTTTCTTTGATGAATTTCTGCAAAGGACGAGAGTAGTATCTTGCAATTAAAAGGCAGTTTGAATCTAAAATAACACACAGTAAAATATTAATTCCTATTAACAATTAAAATAATGTTAATTGCCATTAATAATGGATTTTCATCTTTTTCTGTTACTGACCATCTTGGTGAACAAATCAGTGTGCTAATGTAAATATTGATTTTCTACTTTTAATCTCATCACATCGATTTCTCTTGAACTAATGTACTCAATGTAAAGTTAGTGAGTGGTCTTGTGTTTATTTTTGAAATATTATTTCCAATTAAATGTTTTGAATCTAAAATAACACAATATAATATTTTTTTTCTGTTAATATTAACCTGTTAATAATCTATTTTCGTCTTTTCCATTTTATTTTATCATTACGGGTTTCTAATCAGGTGGTATCATTTTCTTTATTTTTCAAATCATGACAACTTCTTTTGAACCAATGTACTGGAATGTTATTGTGTTATAACCAGTCATGAGCGAGATCTTCAACTGCAGAAACCACAGAAAACAGAAGAGTTTGAACCAAATGACTTAATAGTGTTACGCTACCTAGATATAGTAGTCTTGTGTATCTTTTCATTTACTAACTTTCTTCAAAACAAAGGGAAAATTATTTCCTTTTAATTGAAAACTTTTTTTAAATCTAGGCTGCAGAACAGGCGGATAAGCAGGGCAGAGAGCGAAATCCGATACACGAGTGAGAAGCGTGAGACGAAAAAAATCCACCTGTAGTCACACTATTGTTTATGCTCTACCGCCCCCTTGACATGATTGGCAGGAAAGAATGAGAGAGAACAAACCAATTCAATCTATTGGTGCAAAAAAATGTCTCAAGTAACCAATTTACAAATGTATATATGATGCAAAACAGTCAACAGACATGAACATCTAAATTTACCTAAATTTAAATCATGTGGTGCCAGAACGAACAACAGAGGCATAAACTTACACATTGAACTCAGGAGACAAAAAGTTCGAACAGATTCAGAATGGTAAACACTGCAGCAGTCTCTGCTGACGCCGGACAAAGCTAAATATGATCTGTGGTAACAAGCCACGTAACTTAACATAGTTTTAACCTAACAACCAGGCCGGGCATCACAATATAGAATGCAAGTAATCAACGTGATCACCGACTTTGTTCCTCCAGAGCAAATAATTAAAAAGAGATACAACATAGCACATATCTGCAATAGAAAAGAAGCAAGACAAACCACACTTTATACTTCTGCACATGGCAAATTTCAGAGGTGTCAAACTCTACAAAGGAATAGATGACAGTAGAAACCATACAGAGCTGTGACCTCTAACGGTCTGACAGCTCTAAGCTACTTTTAACATAGTCCTCCTGGTAAAAAAAAAGTACCCTTCAGAAACAAATGAGGAGCAAACTAAAAGGTTGAGAGGCTGGAATTTATACAAGAATGCAAATGTAGAAATGTCATGAGCTTTAGAAGTCCGTGTAGGCCTGTCACCCCAATTTAACACATTTTGTTTTTTTGTCGCGTCTGACGTCACATGGCTTGAAGTAACCAATCAGTAAAAACCGTTCACCAGGCGAACAGTTGGAAGAGCACAACTAATGGTGTGACTACAGGCTTATATTTTTTTGTCTCGAGCTTTATGCTCGGGGGCATGCTCTGCGCTCATAGGCACGCTCCGCACTCATGTATCGCGTGTCGCTCTCTGCCCCGTTAATTTGCCTCTTCTGCAGGCTATTTTGAATCTGAGATAACACAATAACTAATTAATTTTTATGTACAATAACTTATTAATTCCTGTTATTAATTGATTTTCATCTTTTCTTTTCTGTTGCACCTGGTGGTTTTTCAATTAAAAGTCCTTTTAAATCTGAAATAATGCAAATATTGATTCCTATTAACTATAAAATCAATATTGATTCCTGTTAATAATTGATTTTCATCTTTTCCATCTTATGATTGATGTCGGGGAACAAATCAGCTGGTAAGTATAATTATTTTTCCTGTTCAATTTATCACATCATGCTTAAGCTTAGGTTATCTACTTACTCTAAAATAAATGTAAACTAAGCAAGTGATCTTGTTTTTCTTTTTCTTTAATAAAATGTTTTATTATATGGCTTTGTCTCACAAGGACTGGGAACTACCGAATTAACGTATTTGATTGGCTGAAATCGATATTGACCGCGGTCTAGATTTTCCCATCTAAACCAGTATCTAGGCCAGTTTCATTTTGCATTGAAAAAGTAGCAAACTAAAATACAAACATGTTCACCGTTTTCTTTTATTTTCTTCTCATTCATGTATGAACTTGCCAAAAAGCCTCATGACAAAAAAAAAAAAGAAAAAGGAAAGAGGACAAGCAAATTTCGGCAGATTTAAGTTAAGCTCATTTCCGTTTGCAAGCAAAATGTCAGCAAATCAGGTACATTAAACGAATTAAAGTTTTCTTCTCTGCCATATAATAAACGTCTTACTTACCGAGCTAAGTCGGACTGTATGGGAGAACCTTGACCTCGGTCGTGTGTACAGACCTCACTGCGTTCGATCTGTACTCACAATCTCGGTCGCGATTCTCCCATACAGACCTCCTGCTCGGTTAATACAAGCTAATTATAAGAAAGAAAATCATATCTTTTGATTCATAACTATTTTGAATCTGAAATAACTCAATAATGTAGTAATTATTAACAATAACCTAGACGCTCTAAAAGCATTTTTTGCTGGCTTCGAACTGCAATATGCAAATAAAATTCCAAAAAATAAGTAAATTACAAACTATATTTAGTGAGCCGAGGAAGGCACATCCCCTATATCCTGGTCAAATTGGAATTTTGGAGATGTCCAATTTTTGTGGAGGGAGGAAAACTATCTATTCAGTGAATCACATGAATTTCTTTTGAACTAAATTACTCAGTGACTACAACCAATGATACGGGTTGTTGGAATGTTGTTAAGATGATTGTAATTGCAGTAATTATATTTTAATTTGAACTAAGCTAACCCTAACCCATGAGGTTTTATATTCCCCCTCTACCCCATATCTGTGTTAAAAATATGCTGTGACTTGGCCTTTTGTCAAGCCACAATGTTGAAAAGGAGGTGAAATTTTTCACCATCCCATTACTTTTGTGTTTGTCACAGGTTTAACAGTTAATATTATTTGTATAGTTATGATACAAGTACAGCTCTTAGCTCACGCTATCTTGTAAGGTAGATGTTTTCTAACCACCAATACTAAAAGCAGAGCATGTCAATGTAAAAATATTAGAAATAACCAGAAACTACATATGTTTCTAGTTAGAATTTGTTGTATTTGACTTAGTTATCGGCAATTTGAAGTGTGATGTGAAAACAGACAGTGCAGCTGTCATAAATACATTTAAGGTCTTTTATAATGTGTGAAGATCTTAAGGCATACTGTGTGTAGTGTGGAGTTGGAGTTGCAAATTGCAAGTTGGAAATAAGGTTTGCGGGTTGCAGTATGCTGGTTTTGGGTTACGGGTTGTGACTTGTTGAATGTTGGAGTTTCAACCTCCAAGTTCCTGGTTGAGATGTGCAAATAAAGCTCAGTACGTAGATCACTTTCTATATAAAGGGTGTCACCTAGAGTCTCTGTCTGAGAAAGCCAGGCAGAATTGAAACGTGTAGGAAGAAGGAACTGGCCCATCTCCATCCTATTTATGTTAGAGATAAGCCCATCAGTAACCACAGTGAATTTGTTCTGCAAGCAGCCTTTCAATTAACATTGCTGATTTGAAAGGTGTTAAAAGACCATTTTGCTAGGTTGTGATGAGGATTTTATTGAAGTTTAACTAGATTTGCCATGTTTGAAGATTCTGTAAATAGTTTCATGCATGCCTCCTGCCACATGCACATTTTCCACCCATGAATTGAGAGGTCAATTAAATCAACTTTTAATGGTTTCCTTTCCATTTGTTGTTGAGATCCCTTTGTGTGCATTATACAGTACATGTACTAAAACAATTGTTCTTTTCAATCTCGGTGAACAGCAGCAGAATATTTACCTCGATATCAATGAATAATTGTTGAGTATATCTAGCTTCTTTAAGATTCCCTCATGTCTTTTTTAATCTGTGTAAAATGTTAATTTTCTAGTTAATGGTAGTTGGTCATCCTGGGGAGACTGGAGCACGTGTACTTTGACATGTGGTGGCGGATCTCAAACTCGACAGCGGTTATGTACCAATCCTCCCCCACGTAACGGTGGCAGTGATTGCCAAGGAATGCGTTCTGAGTCCCAGTCATGCAACGCAAACAGTTGTCCAAGTAAGAAGACCTCCATGCCTCAGTCATAAATCAGTTGATCTTGCAGTGCATTCCTTTGGGATCAATGATGGAAGGTCACTTGAATTATGGTGCATCAAAGGAGCCCTTGAATCCACCCTGAACTACAATGTAGGATTCACTGGCATGGGTTCCTTCAAAGCACAATGTTCGAGTGATCTTGAAACATTTACCATGATCTGGATCATCCCAAAGGAATGCACCCTAACTCAGTCTTCAAGTTCTGCAGCCTTCTGTTTACAATACAACAGATCAGTTGGTCAGTCGGTCAGTCAGTCAGTCAGTGCCCCACATCTAGATTTGGTGGCTGTGATTGCTAAGAACTCAGATACATGTGCCAGTGGGCAACAGGAACATGTATATGTACAGTTGTCTATTAAGTAAGAGTACAGTAATTATTGGGCTCAATCTTACATGATCATGAAGTTGTAAAGTTGATTTTTTATAATTTTTTTCATACTTATCTCTACTGGGATAATTTTTGAGTGAGAATGAAGTACCATATTTTCTCATTGAAATGCTGGGTCTCTTGATAAGGTGGAAGCTCTTAAGACCCCTCGTTGCAGGTTGCAATAAATGCGATACATTTATTTCTTTATGAATCGATAATAAATAGCATGGAATGTGATCTATTGTTTCTGTTTTGTTGTGTCACACTTCTATGACAGTGCCAAAAAATAGAACCAGATGTTTCGATTTCTGAAAGTGTATTGGCAGTAAAATTTATGATCAACACTCCTTGTACTCCATTCTAAATGGTGTCAAATTTGATGGTTTTTGTTTATCCAATTTAAGTATTAAGACATACAAATGATCAATGTACAGATCGATCGAGCTGAAAAGTCTAGTCACCATAGTTTTCAAAATACTCAATCATATCATCATGCAAATGATGGGATAACTTCACTTGAGATAAATTTTTCTATTTGAGTCGAAACAAAATCAAATTAACATTTTCAACTTTCCCTTATAGCAAGGTGTGAAGTGTCTTCTAAGTGTCTAGCGAATCATTAGATTTTAATTGAATCAATTTGACAACACTCCCAACCTTCACTGGTAAAATTTTGCATAATGTTTTCTTAACTTTTTGTCTTAAATTTTTTGCAAATTGACTTTGGAATTTTGGTAATGTTTTTGACAATCTTTTCAACGGTCTCTTGTAGCAACAATTTTGGACTAAAGTCCTTGGGACACTTACAACTGAAGTTTGAAGAAAGTACTGCTATCCTTTTAAGAACGCATTGCTGTTCTGCTCCCCACCCAATGCAATGTTGAACATCAGGAAAAATTGCAGGTACTAGTTTTCAACATTGTATGTGGGGTGGGGGAAAAGGTTAAGCAGGTGAAGTTGTATTCACGTCTGGCTTGTGTGCAAAAGTACCAAAAGTGCAAATTTGTCTCAAACTTTCGCAATGCTTTCTATGTGTCCTGCAATTTGACTTGTCGCATGACATTTCCACCTCGAGAAGGACAGATTGTTCAGATTGGCAGTATCATGAGACATGAATTCACTCTGCATCCCTCCCTTGTGTGATGTCTTCTGACTGAGCTCTGTTTACCAGGCCCTTAGAGTTTTAATCCCAGTACAAAATAAAATACCACAACTGGACTTACAGTATAATGGCTATGTACTCCGTTGATTTATTGAAAATGTTGAATTTTAAGAAACAAAAAGTACAACTAAATATAGCATTTTAGCTCAGTAAAGGCATGGGCCAACTAATGCCAGCATATATAGCTGATGTATGAAGATCATGATTGAGGTATGGTTAGGGGAGAAAGAGGGCCAAACTTTTGAAATGCCAAACCAAAAGCAGAATTTGTTTACCAGCAAACTATAAGCAATGCAGAGGGTCGACACAGATTAAAAGAAGGTGTAATCATGTGATACATTCCCTCATACCATTACACGCGTGACCTTAAGTTAATTACCTAACTTCTACTGCATTAAATTTGTATTGAGAGATCAACAATATTTGACAGTAAGTGACATAAACACTTTATTCGCAAGTAAATAATTCATTTTTAAATGTCCTTCCCTAGCTTGTGTAATCTCTTTTGACTGGACTCTGTTTACTGGGCCCTAACAGTTCTAATCCTGGTACAAAATAAAATACCACAATTGGGCTTACAGTGTAACGGCTATGTACATGAGTATATACAAGGCCATTGATTTATTGAAAAAAGTTGAATCTTAAGAAACAACAAGGACAACTATAAATAGAGCATTTTAGCCCAGTAAAGGTGTGGGCAAACTAACGCCCAGAGCCTTGGAGAGGCTGTCCCGTGAGAGGTAACCTCAAATTGACTTTCAGTCAAATCAGTTAGTCAAAACAAATCAACTTGTTTTGGGTGTATTGGGCAACCCTCACCATATCAGTTACTTTTTTCATGTCCTGTTAATGGATAAAACTCTGCATTGATTGATGGATGGACTGCCTGACTGACTGACCAATGGACTGACTGACCGACTAACTGACTGAATGACTGACTCACTGACTGACTCACTGACTAACTGATGGATCGATTAATGATTAATTTATTGATTGGATGATAAATTTACTGGAAATTTTAAAGAAAGTGCAAATTTACTTCTTGGTAAATTAGACATAAGTCACAAAAGGAAAATTACAACCTTAGTAAGTACTGCAAGTATTTTAAAAGTAGATACACATGTATTGTAAAATGCTTCTGCTTGTTTTGATCTCCTATTTGTAAGTTGATGGTGGCTGGAGCCTGTGGAACCATTGGAGTATCTGTACTAAGACATTCAGTGGCATACAAACAAGAACAAGAGAATGTGCTGATCCAAAGCCAGCACATGGTGGAAAGAATTGCAATGGAACCAGAGCAGTCGTGAGGGAGTGCAGTAACATGTCCAGCTGTCATGAAGGTAGACAAAGATGAGCAATTCATTATGTGGATGGAATTTGCCAGAAGGAAGAGAATCAATTGGACTAAAAATATAAATATTCTATTACTTTCTTTCATCAGCATTTCCACTACGCTTTCAGTCAGCAGAGAACCCGTCTCGTGGCATAATGGAAATCTACAAAAATGGTAGCTGGCAAAAACTTTGTACCAGAAGTTGGGATACAGATGAAGAAACTTTGACTTGCACGGCCATGGGTTACTCTAACTTTATTGGTTATGGTAACGGTACGTGGTACACAGACAGCAACAATGCCTCTGACACAATCCACTATAATTGTACAGCACTGACGGAATGTGGAAGTACCATTGATAGGGAAACACAATTATGTACAGGTAATTTTTGTATGACCTAGTCTGGCCCAACCTTAAAGCTAATGTGTTATGTAAAAAGTATTCTAATTTGGTATAAATTCTTATCCCCCTTCTGCCTTTCTTAGTTTTGGACAATACTAAGTCTCATTGAATAAGCCATAACCAAGCTAAGGGATGTTAATCCAAAGCCCATTTGACTTAGTTTTCCCACCTGGCCTAATGATTCTTCCAAAGTCAATTGCCATGCAATAACCCTTGATTGAAACTATAAGCTTGCAAAGTTCTTTTCTGTTGTTGTTGTTTCATTACTAATGTTAAGTTACAGATTGACGTTATTCAAATTATTTACAAATTAATGTTGAAAATGACCGAGAAACAAACAGTAATTTGGATTTAAAGTTCATGTTGATCCTGTATTTATATGTGAAACTGGCTATGAACAACAAAGTTTTGAGATAGAGAATGCTCATTTATTTGGTTAAAAGGGTTTGACGTAGGGACATTATGTTGTCCCTACATTTGCAAGGACAAATGTTGCCTTAAACTTTGTTTCTCCAACAAAGTCCATGTTGTATGTGTGAAGCAATAAAGAAAACCAATTGATATTTTTTAAACTTATTGCTAACCTATCCTTAATTTCTAATTCTGTAATTCCACAAGTTCCTGTGCGCTTATATGGTGCAAAAGTAGATTATGGTGGAAGAGTGGAAGTTTTTTACCAGGGAAAGTGGGGAAAGATCTGCCGTAAAGAATGGAATTTTGAAGATGTGAAGGTTATCTGTCGTCAACTTGGCTTTAAACGTGCAGTGGCTGAATTTGTTGCGGACGATATCAAGGATGAAGACATTCCTTTTATAATGTCTAATGTAGCCTGTAATGGAGATGAGCCCAAGCTGGCATCCTGCCCGCGAACTGATGGAAATCTTAATGTTGACTGTCAAAATGATGACACAGGTGCTCAGGCATTGTGTGAACCAAAAAGTAAGTGATCTTTTAGCATAGTTTAGCCATCAACTTACTTAATAGTCAAGTATTGTTATAGTTAGAATTGCAACGAAGAGGTCTAACTAATATTGTAAACCTCTGAGGCATGGTTTCTTCCTCGTCACCACTCTTTGCCACTAGTGTCTCTTAATTGTACATGCATATCTTAAGTTTACATGCATTTCTGTATGTGTGGGAAATAAACTAAATTCAAACTCAATCATCAAACAGAATTATATTTTGCCTTGATCATTGTCTTTAGTGTACAATGTACTGTACATGTGAGGTAAATTGAAAGAAATTGTCAATTTTGCCGGTTTTGGGAGATTTCAAATCCCTTAGTGAGGGTTTAATAAGGGTCCATTATTAATTTGTCTCATGGTTGCATGCTGATCAAAAGAAATCGAAAGCAAAACTGTTGTGAATGTTTTCATTCAGCCCCATGCCATACCATCCACATGTAGCAGCTAGTGTTCTTATCATAAATGAAGTGCCTTTTCCTCAACAACAAACTCTAACAGACTGTTATATCGAAGACCCAAGACCTTCGATCCAACACCTGGTAATTAAAAACAAATTAAAGTTCTCATTCTAAGACCTTCACATACAAAATTTTAAGACCTCGAAAAGCAACATCTACCAATACTAAGACCCGTAAAAAGAAACTTGAAAACCAATTAAATCCTGGGAAAACTGACCTTAAATGTTAGGGATGGCATGACTCAGGTATAGCTTCACTTTCAACTGACGTCATTTGCACGATAAATTACGCCCAAACTTATATCAATAGTGGTCAAACTCTTCTTAGATAAAGAAGCCGTCAGAAAGTAAATGTGAGGGAAGGAAATCACTTATATTGGCAGGGAAAATGAGAAACAACAAAAAAAAATAGTCAATAATAGTAATAAAAATAGGAAAGAAAATGACAACCAGAAATGCAGTGGTCTTATTACTTGGTTACACATCCAGTAGTTAAAGCTTAGCTTGATGGTCGGATAAGAAGTGGTTAACTTTCCTTGTGGTAACCATCTCAGACAAGGCTGACCTCTTGCCTTTGCGGTGTCACATCTCCTTATGTATTCTCTTACAGTTGTACATTGCACTATTTGTTAACAATACTAGTGGGCTTTGACTTCATTTTTAGCCTCTGTAGTTGATAAATTATCTAAAATTAATGAAATATGATCTAGAGATTAAAAGCTCAGCTTGAATTCAGTGGCATGACAATTTCCACTTCTTAAAGAGGTCCATCCATTTTTTAAGTATGGTATATATAAGTCATATAGCCACTTATGTATCCATTATCTAAAATATGCTACACTGCACTAGCTAGATCATTGTTATCTCTGAAATATTGGTTTGTTGTAAGAAAGCAAATATGTACCAGTATGCATTATCCTAAATTTACCAAACTGTAAAAACTAAGAGCTTTTTAAGGATCAAAAGACATGCAAAAACTAAGCATAAGACCAACAGTGAGTAGGAGGTATTTACTTGGAACTGTGTTAGTTGCTGCATGTGCACACTGCATTACCTCCATAACTTGACACCAAGTTAAATATCACTTAATTCATTATTATTAATTCTGACATTGTCTTACCAGCCATATGTTCTTAACATACAAATCCTGTCACAACCCTTCAACAGTTTTTTGGGACAAGATAAATCTGTGTACAGTCAAAGTTCAAATGGCAAAAGTGCAGTTATTGATGTCAATCAGAATTTTTCAACCAATCATAGCATGGTAATCAGTGAGATGGCAAATTAGATGGTCAATATGACTGTTACCTGTTTTTCATATCTACAATGGGTGGCACAAGTGTTGAGACACTTGGCAGTACAAGTCGATTTTTGAGGGTCTTGGAAACATTGTCCGCATATGAGTCTTTATCTTTCAGGGGACAAAAAAGTGTTGGATGCAGTTAAAGAAGAAGTCAGTGTTGAAAGCACTGAAACTATTGAGTGCTCTCTTGACAATGGAACTACCTACACACATGTAAGATGGTTCAATAACAAACATCAAGAGGTTAAATTCTACATCTGGGACAAGGCTGAAAGCAAACAAAGGTACACTGACCATTGAAAACATTCAGCTGTCTGATGGAGGAACCTATGAATGCAGGGGTAGGGCAGGGAATGCAGAGTACATCCGATACTACACCATCTATGTCAATGGTAGGCCAACTTATTTTTACTTGGTAGAATATCATTAATTTTGAGTATTCTGCTTCACCATGCATCTGTGTTTTTCTTGATGGTTGCATGTAAATGCATACAGTTTTTTTGTTTCATCCACTTTTAGTCCAGAAGTCTAATTGACGGACCAACTTTTTGCATTCTGAGCAATTTCTACCATTGGATCTGCTACAACTGGAAATAAGGACACTCGTAGAACTTGTGCTTCACACGTCTATTCTTCTTTCTTCAACTTTGACGTAAATTGTAAATCATGGAGATGTAAATCGCATCACAATGATAAGAGTACTTTACACTTATACATGTACTAGTGATTGAGGAACAAGATTGTATCATCTTAGGGACAATTGAAAGAAGGCTGAATAAAGTCAGCTTGAAACCTGAAAGTAGCCTGAATAAACTCAGGTGCATAAAGCAAGCTTGAAGCCTAGCTAAATTCAGCTCATGAATGGTGATCCCAACCAAGCTAGTTTCTCATATACACCTGCTATTTGTAGTCTCAGCCTAAAAAGCTTTGTTAGGGCAGCTAGTAGATTTGTATTTTCACCCTTGAAAGCTGTGTAAAGGCAGCTTTCATTTTATATGTTCAGCTTAGAAAGCTGTGTACGGTCAGCTGCGTTTTCTTTCGCGAAATCAGCGACAATAAATTCATTCTATTTAACGCACATACAAATTGTTAGTTATCCAGGTGTAAGATCTAAAGTTCGCTGAAAGTACAATATTTAATGCACTATTTTTACAGGTTTCCGGCAAAAATAACTTCTAAAACACCAAAAATCATACTTTTGTCTTTTTGCAGTTTATGTGAACACTATAACCTCAATGAACCTATAAATTCTCGTAACAAAATGACACCTGTGATAAACAATAAATTTTCACCAAAGATTTGCATTTTCTCAACAGAATTCCACAAAGCTGATGATTTGATGTCCTCAAGTGTGATTTCAATAATTTACATTAATTTGAAGTTTTTGTTTTTAATTATTAGAATTAAGGTAAAGCATTCAGTAAATCCATGAATAAAATTTAATCCAAAATTGATAAACACTGGGATAGAATTTAACTTCATAGACTTGTTTGCAGATAGACAGTAATTGAAGGCTTTTAAAGTGCAGCCATATTTACGTAAAAGTCATGCGGTAGCAATATCATTTATTGTTCTTTTTTATATTAAGTGCAAATAGCTCACTCAAAAGATGATATAAAATTAACTTACAAAAAAACCAATGTTATTGATTCTTCCAACAGCAAGATTTACTGATTCGAAACCTCAACAAAGTATTATTGCTGATTCTTCTGGGACTATAAGTTGTAGTGCCGAAGGAACTCCAACTCCACAGATTGAGTGGAAGAGACAAGATGGAATACCACTGGACGAGGGAAGATTTATACAGCATTCTCGTGGCAGTTTAAACATTAATCCAGTTCGCCCACAAGACGGTGGAACATACATCTGTACCTTCAGACAAAGTAAAGGAAGTAAAAGGGTTACAACAAAAGAAGAAGCCATCAATGTTTCAGTCATAAGTGAGTAACAAAATTAACCAAAGAAATTTATCAGACAAATTTATTAATAATATTAATAAACAGCTGTATTTAGAAGGCACTAGCTTCCATGCAACGTTTGCTTAGACTGAGATTTATGAAAATTTTTTGTGATAACTTGATAGGAATCGTTTGTTTTTGAAATGATTAACAATTATTCACTGAAGTGGAGGTGAATAGTGGTGGATATTTACCAAGCCACGAAGCGGCGGGGTAAATATCCATCACTTTCACAGACACTGAGGTGAATAATTGTTTTAGTATATACCACACTAGCTGAATAATTAGCGGACCAAAACGTTATTTTACGTGTGACAAGCGGTTGGAAATATTATAATCTCTCGTGCCGACTGTTCAGAGGTGAACAGTACTTGCTAATTACCTCCGAGTTAACCAATTTATTAGGGAGCGGACATTTTTATTGCTATGCAGCTAGACCCTTGAAAACTAAGACATAAGACCTAAGACCCATCTTAGTTTTTGTCCTGTGACAAAAGATCCCAATGTAAAGCGATGTATAGACTATGAGAAGTCCCTCTTTCACTTAGTCTGTCAAGTGAGACCATAAATAAATCATGAGGAGAAAATGGCCATGTAAAATCCTGGGGGCGAGCTGCGAGCGAAAGGAGTGACTACGCGTAAGCCATGAAATTTGAATTATGGGTTGCCCTCACAACGCAAAAATATGACTGGCTTTTTTTAAAATAATGTTAGGAGCATTGACAACAGGTTGTCACCATTTGAGATACGTGTGACGTCCTGCAGGAATGTTTATTTCGTTCTCTTAAAAGAGGACGTTTTGGAACTGGAGCAAATCAAAGCATTGGAACTGCGTCTCACAGACTGTTATGGGCTAGAGATTCTGCCAATAAACAGGCTATGGAAAGAGTTAAATTTATCAATTGTTTTGTTTGGCAAAGCTTTTTGCATCGAATCTTAATGCGAACATCTTAGTGATTTTGCCGCTCAACACCAGGTCAACTGCATCGTCGAAGAACAATTCCTTAAATATGAATTGATTGAGCTTGGCCTTTCTGCTGTTCATTTGAAAGATTGAACTGGACTTTCACTTAAAACGGACATTCACTTGAAACTCTCCACTGCTATCGGCAAACATGTCACTACAGTTGGATGATCTTGAGTCTATCTTTTTGTCGAGGGTCCCATGTCGAGGGTCCAGGGTGATATTTTTTTCTGAGTTTTTTTTTTTTTTGCAAATGACACAAATCGTAGGAGTTGTGAATCGGAGGCTTGCCAACCCTATTCACTACATTGAAGTGTGTTTGCTTTGTCATTAACATCAAACCTATGTGAAGATGAATTAATCAACATGACACGAGCGTGGGACAAAGAAAAATTCTGAGTCCCCGACAGGAATCAAACCCATGACCTCCCGAACACCAGGCAGGCGCTCTATCCACTGAGCTGCCAGAACTCATGGAGAGCGAGGTCATTTAACTGAGTTCATATATGACAGGTAAGGCTCGTATCATGTTGATTAATTCATCTTCACGTTTCATTACTGAGCTTAAAATTTACCATCTTTATTAATTTATCACAACATCAAACCTAATTTGGTAAAATGTTGGTGTGACTTCCTGTCACACGATCAGTCGAACTTTTCAATAAATTTTCTGAAATACATGCCGTAACTACACTGTAACTACTACAATGGTGGACAAAATTCCTTGGGACACTTGCGTCATTGCATGCATTATCTGTACTTTTAAAACGGAGTTTAAAAAAGCACTGTTATCCTTTTCGAAATTCGTTTCAGCCCCTCCCCCCCCACCCCATACAATGTTGAAACTCTTGAGAAATGTCCAACATTGTATGGGGAGGGGGGGAGGGGCCGAGCAAGTGTAGTTGAATTCACGCGTGACTGTTTGTTTGGCGCGTGTGGAAAAGCGCCACAAGTGCAAATTAGTCCCAAGACTTTTGTCCATGATTGTCTGAATTTTAGTTAGAAAAGAAAATGTCACTTTTCAGTGTTTTTCTACAGTTTAGATGGTTTTTTCCTCAGCTTTGTTAATAGATCGTATTACAGTAACTATTTTTGAACTATTTTGGGGTTTGTTAACGGTTTTTTTTCGGAAGGCTGGAAAAACGCGTGGTGTACATCCAAACTCGTTCTGTTTACTCGCGCGTGCAGTATTTGAAAGGATAAACGTGCTTAACGGTAAAGGGAATAAAGGGCAGTTAAGATCATGGTGTTTTCGAGAAAAATCTCTGCCGAAAAGCGAGTAAAAGCCCGCTTTCTCAAGGAAAACACAAGATTTTCACACCGGGAAATCGTGCCGATATGTCACATCTCAAAGTCCTCTGTAGCACGAATATGTCATTTATCCACGACACGGACCTCGCTTAGGACCAACAGCTCATCCAGAAAAGTAGGTCGGCCAAGAAAAATAACCGAGAGAGATGGCCGTGCCCTTTGTCGTGCATTAGAAAGATTACGTGCGAGAGGCGCGAACATTGCCGTGAAAAATGTAGTGAAAGAAAGCGGGTCCTCTTTGCAAATGGCACATCGCCGAACGTTTTCTCGCTTTCTCAACGAAAGAGGATACGGCTATTTTGTAGTCAGAAGGAAAGGAATCGTTTCTGGAAAAGACCGAAAGCAACGCCTGAAATACGCTCGAAAAATGAAACGTGAACTAGCGAGAAATTCGGAGTTCTTCAGAGATGAAGTTGCGTTCTATTTAGATGGTGTCTCTTTCGTACATAAACAAAATCCCCTTCAGGCGGCAACCGGCACGAAAAGCAGAGTATGGAGGAAAAAAGGGGAGGGCCTGAAATTTACGGCGAAAGGCAGCAAAGACTTGGCTGTGGACGTCAGTTACATTTAATAGTAGCTATCGCTTGCGGTAAAGGTGTAGCTCTTAAAGAGGCCTACGAAAAAATGAATGGGCAGGTTATTCGGGAACATTTTAACATCGCGTTTGCACGATCTGGGCCAAAAAGAAACGGGCAACGACTTTTCATCATGGACAATGATCCCAATCAACGGAGCAAGGTTGCAGAGAAGGCCCTTGAGGACATTGAGGTGGTGTTGCACGAGATACCTCCCCGTTCACCGGATATCGTCATTCAATCTATTTTCCACCTCTTAAGGATGGACCTCGAGGACGAAGCAATTTGTGAAAACATTACATCGGAGACATTTGAACAATTTTGTGACCGCGTCTTCAGGTCTCTCGAGAGACTTCCTGTAGATCTTATTGATCGCACTATTGAAAGCATGAACAATAGGATTGATGCCATAATTTATTCCAAAGGTTACCGAACCAAGTATTAGAAAATTGTGTCCAGGTATTGGAAGTCATTTCCTGTTCTTTATTCATGAAATCATGTTGCGTGACACTTGTGACGCGTAGTGCACTTGCTGTATTAGCATAACCTACAGTTCTCAGTGACAGTTTTCAGCTTAAAACTTTAAAATCTGTCTATGTAGTTGCTAAACCTCACATTAAAGACACGTTGAAGACAAATGTATTTGCCATTCGATCTTTCTACACTATTACTGCGCGAAAAATCTTAACTTGAAGCTCTACAAGCACAGTTCTCACTTTGCATTCCTTAAGTAGTGTTTTATAGTTAACTCTTCCACCTTGAATCAACTGAGAAATGTCGTATTCACTATCAGCGTGCCTTTCGCAGACCAATTTCGAAGAAATACGATACATTTCGCGTTGACAGAGGTATTTTAGTTAGGTTTTACTAGTTATACTTTCTTAACATTGACAAAACAGTCTCTTTTTGTCGCCGAGAACTGATGGGTGAAGCCAGAGAAATGTTGACGTCACTGGGTGTCATTGTTACATTTGTCAAGATGAAACGAGCAAAGCAGTGTCTGCATGGAGAAAACTGACGTTGTTGTTCCTGCGGGATTTTTTTCCAAAAATGAAAAAAACGCCAACGGACATCCATCATTTCTGTATTCGTTCGATCTACTGATCCCCCGCGAATTAACACCATAGGAGCGTCAGCCGTTGCGAAGAAAGGTGTGTCCGCTGTAAACTCTAAATCCCTCTGACAAAATGTTTTAGGGGCTGGGAGGTGAACTACGCCTCCCTCAAGCGCCTGCAAAAGATCGGCCCAGGCAATAAGTTTTGGGTCCCACCTAAAGTCATCTAAGAAAATTACTTCGGCTTGCTCTGCCCCTATCCAGGTGAAAGAGCCCGTGGCTGGATTCGAAAGTGTGTTGGAAATGACTTTCAGCGGCGAGAAAATAAAGCTCTTACCACAATTTGAGCCTCCGTGGACATAAATGTTGCGGAATTTTCCTCTTCCCTTGGAGAGAGCCTCTTACACGGCTCCGCAAAAAACTGATGGCATAATTTCTTGGTTTGCCAGAACCTGGACAGCTGCCTCGAACCATTGTCCCGCACACCCCATAACACATTCGCCATCTTTGGCTTCTTCCAAGAGTTGCACTCTCGTTTTCTTAGAATGTGCCATTAGCGATTGAGCTGTAGAAAATTCTTTCGCTAAAGCTAGGGCTTCGTCCACAGCTTTATGGCCATGATTAGCAATGAACTGCGCCAAACACAGCTTCCCTTCTCTTTCTTGAGCCGTCGCGAGGCAAACCAACTGAAGCCTGCTCGTGATCGATTTTGCTTCGATGATTTCAGAGACGTCGTAGACAGTCAATCGTTCTTCGTCTCGTTTCCTCTTTATCCCAGCAGAAACTTCTTTCCCCTTTCGCTTTTTTCCTGCCATAGCTGCCTGTGTTTTAGGTACTGTGGTCAAGTCAGGGTGCCCCGGAAAGTGTAGTGCCTCAGTATCTTCTTTGGTGACGTACTTATATGCGCCATAGTAACCGTTATGGTGATCACTGAAATGGACTTGAATGCCGAAGTTTTCATTCAAGTACTTCTTGACCTGCAGCCACCGACCTCTCTTTTCTAATTTCACAGCCATGTGGAAATGATAATAGTTAAGATCATCACCGCTTTCAGAGTGTAAATTAGCATGAGCCTCTACGCATACTACCCAGTGCAGTATATTAATGCCATAGAACTTCCACGCTTCTATGATGGCTTGACTAAAGCTCTCTCTCGTTCTAACTTGGAAACTTTGATGTGTCAGCTCGACTGTACGTTATCATGTACACCATTCGCTGAGTTTGCAAATCAAGTGACGCCATAATCACTGAGATTACATACACTGTACAAGACCTTTTATTTCTTCCGAAATCAACTCCTTTACCGGTGGAACCAGAAACATTCCAAAAAAAATTGCGAAAAGCTGCAAAACAGGTCTCAGAAATGTCATTTTAATCTGCCATGTTCATATAGTCGTGTTCCAATAACATATAGGCCTGTAAAACACCCCAGTTGTGAATTTTCCCTCGAGACGCGCATATACGTGAAATTCAGACAATGGTGGACAAAATTCCTTGGGACACTTGGGTCATTGCGTGAATTATCTGTGTTTTTAAAACGGAGTTTGAAAAAGCGCTGTTATTCTTTTCGAAATTCGTTTCAGCCCCTCCCCCCCTCGACCCCATACTATGTTGAAACTCTTGAGAAATGTCCAACATTGTATGGGGAGGGGGGGGAGGGGCCGAGCAAGTGTAGTTGAATTCACGCGTGACTGTTTGTTTGGCGCGTGTGAAAAAGGGCCACAAGTGCAAATTTGTCCCAAGACTTTTGTCCATGATTGTAGCTATTACAAGGGAAGAGCCCGGTGGAGGAAACGTTCAAAAAGGTCTTACCGTCGCTTGCAACTGCCGATCAATCAAAATTTAAAGTTTTGACAATCAAACCTCAAAGTTTACCCGCCCACTTGGGAACGGTTTGGCGCCTCTCCGCAAACACGTGAAGAGGAGGAAAATCAGCAACGCGTACGGGCATTTTGTCTTTAGCAGTTTTGAAAATCAGAATGAATTATAGGAAATTTATAGAGGAATTTCTGTCGGATATCGACTGTGATCTTTTACAATATGCAGGGGAATTAAGGAAGAAAGGCCAGGGTTCACCTCAACATTGTCCGCGCAGTATCTAGCTGAAGATGATCTTCATTTTCTCCCTGAAGGCCACAAAAGGTAACAAAAGACTAGTCTTGAACATGATTGTACGGCTAACAATGCCTAAGAGAGTAAAAAGAAGTTTGAAGCGTCAAACAGCATCAACACAGCAGTTACAAAGCCCTGAATCAAATTTAAAATCTGCACGAAAAAAGGTCTCCACGTCGGGCTGAACTGAACAACGATGCAGACGAGTATTGACTACCGAAAACGAGCGACGTTTCTCTTCCGATAAACAGGTGTCAGTTACTCAGCCCATGTGAAAGGTTCATTGAGGAAAAGACAGGGGCACCCTACGGATTGTTTCGGTAAATTATCTGTTCGGGAGGCCTTTAATCCCCTCTGATTTTCTGAAGAGAATTGTCACCTCGAGCTTTCCTGATATGAGAAATATCATGTAAGTTGTTTTCGAATTGTAAAAAATGTCGTTTTGGGTACCAAAAAAAGGTCAGCTATCATTTTCAGAAAGGCGACAAGACGTAAGGTTTTAGGGGAATGGACAAAAAAGCCCTAATAAATTCGAGAATACTCAAGTTCCCCTAGAATAACCGAACAGATAAAATCTCTTTAGCTCAACCTAAAATTAACCTACAGAGCTTAAAATTAAAAGTACCCCAGATAGCCTAAAACAGCATTTAAAAGCATTTGAGAGAAAACGGTCGTTGGCTGCCCCTGAAAATAGGCAAGAGGCTGGTTTTCACTAGAGCATAAGCACAAGCACAAGCATAAGCATAAGCACAAGTGAAAACAGCCGCAACATAAACATAAGCATAAGCAGAAACATAAGAACGAACCCACTTATTTGTCTTGTGCAGTTTTCACTAGTGACGCGCTCGACATAAGCATAAGCATAAGCACAAGAAAAACGGAACTGTTCGTTTTTCTTATCCTTATGCTTGTGCTTATGTCGAGCGCGTCACTACTGAAAACTGCATAAGACAAATAAGTGGGTTCGTTCTTCTTCTGTTTCTGCTTATGCTTATGTTTGTTGCGGCTGTTTTCACTTGTGCTTATGCTTATGCTTGTGCTTGTGCTTATGTTCTAGTGAAATCCAGCCTTAATAAGGAAGCAAGCGCTAAAAGATAAGAACTTGAAGAAACCTCTGCCAAGATAAGAGACGCAGCTTCTGCGCTTGGAAATACCGGTCAACGCTATGTAAGCATAATTGTCATGAAAGAATTCACACAGTTCGCACCTGCCGAATGGCAAAATGTGAGTCAGTGTTTTTCTTTGGATGGTTGGGTAGGCATCCAGATGAAAAACAGGATTTTCAAGAAAAAAAAAAGGGAAATAGCAGCATTAGAAATGGCTGCTGTGAAAATAGAACTGGATTTGAACTGGCTTTCTCCCAAGTGAAAGTAGTTCTTTGAGTAGACACGTAGAGGAAATTTTGCTTGAAAAGTTTCTCCATGAATACGTTTAATATGTTTGAAATTCCTCTATTTATTTCCTATCATTCATTCTGACCAGGTATAAAATTCCAGGTGGAAGACAGGACAGGACACTCAGTTAATTTTTCTAATTTTCCACACATTTGTCTGTATTTTTTTTCCCACAAATTGCGTCCACCCGGCCAAATTTACAGACAAATGTATGGAAAATTAGAAAAATAAACCGAGTGTCTTCTAGCCAAGCTACATCCTTTAAACGTGGTCAATAAGCTCGCAAATCTCACAGATGTTTTTCATTGCGACCAATCGCAAAGCCCTGTAAGTTTACCGAAGGAGAGTGTAATTTAGATTGCAAAACTTAGAGATATTTTTTTCGACAGCAAATTTACCAAAGGAAGAAAATAGCCGTAAATTTGCTTCCAAAGCTTCCATCGCCTCCAGATTTCACCTACCGGTACATTTCCTGTTTGATAGATGGCAAAGAAATATTTCTCATCGCGGCCCGTCGATAACACTGGAAAACAATGAAGCCAACACTCCACGAAATCGCATTGGTAGTAACACGACCTAAACGATTCAGTACAGCGACAGAAAAAAAGGTACACAAATGAAGCCAAGGAAGGCGTTGTTATTTGTTTTCCACAGTGAAAAATTTGAAGCTAAAAATGTGAAATTCGAAGCGAGTGAGGCACTTTGACACAACATTGTCACTATCAATACAAATATTAACGCGAACCACATTCTGTTATCCCTATGTGTTATCTTTTTGTTGAAGAAATAACAACTGCAAAACTTAATGTTTAGATTTATTTCTATGCGGATAGCCATTCAAAAGTTGATGGCATTAGTACATCGGCCAAAGCATCCAGCGTGATGAAGTCACATGAAAAACCGGACTTTGAATGTTATAGAAGGTTATAGATAAATAATCAGGTCTGTGATATATTTTTAAACTCTCGACATGGGACCCAAAAAGATATCTGAATCGAGAAGACTACATTTAACCAAATCGGGGAAGAACATGTAGACCAGACTCGACTGAGCGGCGGAAATCAAGCCTAAAACAAGGAGTAAAACAACAAACCCAGAAAAAATATAACCCTCGACCCTTGACCCTCGACCCTTGATATGGGACCCTCAACCCTCGACAAAAAGATAGACTCGATGATCTCCTATGTCAAATACATAATGTAAATTCCAGTTGAACCCTGCATTTGAAAATTTCGCAATGACTTTTAAAATTTAAACCTACAGATGACAAAAAATTGTTACAAGATGCCTCCTTTGCCATCTTCTTTCAAAACTTTTTAAGCAGTTTCACTTGATGAACGCCATAACGAAGTTACATTTTTCACGGCATGGTTTTGTTTTCCTACTTGAAGAGAAGAGCGATTTTATTCAAGACATCTCCCAGGGCCATTGGCAAGAGGCAATAATGAGAGCATGTCAAGATAAGGAATCCTATTGGATACGTGTGGTGAGATTAAAAATTTACACTGAAAAATCACTTGCCCGTGAGAGGTCAAATTCTCTGGCTTAGGTGGTAGACCCCCTTTCGCGTGCTTCTTATCCCCAGGAGTTCACACAGCGATTTTTTCCTCACAGTTTTCTTTCACGTCATGCACGACAGACTGAGCAAGAAGGACTACTTGAAGTCTAACCAATGTAAACCATCAAATTCTGGGTTATGCAACATTTTACTGCTGTGTAAAGGCCAATTGGCTGCAATTGAAGTGTGGGATGTTTTCGTTAATTCTGTTGTCAGTCCTTACAAGCTCAGGTAGGTTGAACTACCAAAGCATCAACATTCTTCAAGATTGTCAGTGGCCCAGTCTTACAAGAAAGATGCCTTGCGGTTATTTTTCCTGCCAAAACATCCCTATGGCTGTTGTGACAGGGCCATCACGCCATCTCGCTGTGACGCGCGGCCATCACGTGACAAGAATTTGCAATGTTGGCATGACTTCCTGTCAGTCAAAGCTAGTAAAATAAGAGCACTCAACTGAGATAAACACTAAATGACAAAAATAAAATAATCCCGGATTGTTTTATTATTCGGTTTTCCTATAAGATCAAGAGCCACTTAGTATTCACAGCAATTTCTCACCAAAAATGCTTTGCTGAATATAGAATATATAACTCAAGCATTATTTAAGGATTTGCAAAGATAACCTTATCCTTAGTATTATGTTCCTTCACACAACCCTTGGTCCTCACGTAAGTAAACTTTTACACAGCATTCAAATTGACCGGTTTACATCGGGTTTCCTAGTTTTCGTAGTATGATGGTGTCTAAAACTGGGCTTCGGGTCTTAGGTCTTAGTTTTCAAGGGTCTTAGTTTTCGTAACACCCTTCTCAGGCCTTGCCTCTAATGAGTGAGGCAACGATGAGAGGGATACCTTTTCTGGGCTGGGATTTGGTGAGCTCAATGGTATGGAAGGGTAAGAAGAACTCCCATGAACAAGTATTTTAAAAGCCCTTTAAAAAGTATGTTAAGAGGTTACTCAATCCATGATTATAGAAAAGGAATGTAGTGTGCATAATATTAATGTAGGTATGTGTGAAAAGAGCACCATTTTGAATTACAGAGGTACATGAGAGGGGTCCTTTTTCTGACATGAATGGCAATTGAATTGAATTGGCATATAAAAAGGGTACAGTTAAGACCTTGGGGGAAGGCTCCCCATATTAAACCTTGTTCAGCAGGGGGAGGGTTTATAAAAATTATGAAACTTTATCTTTTAATGCTGTTTAATTGTTTGTTCTTTTCAATAGCTCGCCCAAAGGTTTTGTTAAAAGCAAGAAGGCACATGCTAGAAGGAGATAGTGTCAACCTGACTTGTAAAATTATTGAAGGTTTTCCTGAACCACAAATATTCTGGTCTAAAGATGGAAAACGTCTGTCTCAGGATATGAAGACAACTTTGATCTTAACAAATGTAACAGACAGTGACGAGGGAAGGTACACCTGCAAAGCACAAAATGCTGGTGGTAGTTTCACTGGCAGCATATATATCACGGTTAAAAGTAAGTTAATAAAAATTGTCATGAATATACCAACAATTGAAAGCATCAGAATTTATTTTGCTAACTTTCTTCAATAAGATATTGCTTATTGATGACAGTATAAAGTTGGGCTTCCTATTAAAGGATGAGTTGTGATATAGTCTTGAAATTATTGTCATTATCAATACTGTAAATATAGAAACCCTGTAAATCAGCCATCTCTGTTGTTTGACTCCAGAAAATTTAATCCAAGTATACCTATGTTATGCACAAGTCACTGGACATTCTGAGGGGTTGAGAGTTTCAAAAGCCAAAAGGAGAGGTGGTGGGGGAAGGGGAGGGTGGTCCAAACCAAAATGTCTTCCATGGGAGGAATATGAATATTTTCTGGAAAAAACACATTGAGTTGTTGTGGTCAATAAAGTCAGGGTTCTTAAATTGTTTTTATCTCTGTTTTAAGCAGCCGACAATAATTTAATACTTGTAGTTCGGGCTTGGTTTTAAAAAGATGACGACAGGCAAGGGTCTGGAGAATCTAAGACGAAGATGATGAAAACTGTCACATCTTTATTGTTGTCTTGATGTGATTCCTATGTCACTAAAATTAATGATGATCATTTTATTTTCTCGTAAGTTACACTAGAAACTGCCAATTTTTGAGATTTGTTTTAAGCAACCTTTACATTTCCCAAAGGTGGCTACTTTGTACAGGTTTGAATGTAGTACAGAAATATTCTATATAGCCATGCACTAGCTGATACCTCCACTCAGTGCACATTTGTTTTAACTGGAAAGTACATGTACAATTGCATGCATACAACTTTTATATCCAAGGGTTTTACTAAGTGAAAAACATCCACCTCATTGTAATCTATGTCTTCTGGCTATGCTCTTTTGAATTTAACTCAGTATACATGTACTTATTTAGTCCTTAAAAGTAACAAATGATTGGAAATTACATGAAAACAGCAAATTCACTCCTTTACTTTTTTTGCTTTTCAAGCTCCACCTACACTGAATCCGGAACTCAGGAATCGTTCTGTTGAATTGAACTCCACACTGCACTTGACATGCACTGTGAGAGGTGATCGGCCGCTACTGATTAACTGGACAAGGAATGGTGTGGATCTTGGTAACAGAAACAATAACACATACACTGTTGATCACATGACTTTTAACCACACAGGCTTGTATGGATGTATGGCCAAAAACTGGGCGGGAAAGACACATGCTTTATTTTGGATTGACGTAACAGGTAAGGTATCAAATTATTAAAACCATGGTTTCCAATCAATAACCGAACCGGTTTAATGACACGTTTGGTTCAGTTGTTCAAAGTTGGTGCACTTCTCAATCAAGTAATGGCATCAATAGTTTTTCACATTTTTGCCTTCTGTTGGATATTTAACATTTTAAACTTGTAACTATTGTGTTATACCGAGCAAGACTAACTTTAATTTCCTATAAAAATAATAAAAGCAACTATCCTCACAACTTTGAATAAAGGAACCTTTTCTCCCTACTTTCAGGGAATTGCTACTTTAAGGAATTAGCGAAAAGGACATCTTGGATTGATTTTGTTTCGAGTCCTTTTTGTTTTCATGGAAATTCTGAAGAATCTGTTCCCTTTTTCACTCTTTATACTCTTACGGTTAAGTTTAAGGGGAAGCTGTTTTTTAGCAGTTGGCAAAAGATAGTGCTTTGAACTGTTGGAACAAGTTATGGAAATCAGATGTCTACTCTCTGAGGATCAATATTATTTTTATGGGGGCTATGCGTACCCTCTGAACTTTATAGTGCATGGATGCACTGTTTTTGTTAAAACTCATAAGATTTAGGTTACATGTAAGTAATAAATAACTGTTAGAAGTATTGCTTTCAGTCTTGAAATAAATTATTATATTAAACGTGGAAAATACACAGTACAAAATGCTGAACCTAGGGTCGAGGCTATAAGCAAATATTTTGACCTTACCCCTATCATTCAGTATTCTTATTGAGCTTGGAGGGGTCCTAAAGCGCATGCGCTGATTTCAAACTAACTTGAAAGATGTTGAAGTTATCGTGGTCAAGCCTGGAGACTTTCCGTGAAAAGTAAGGTGGGCTAATGATTTGTTTATGATCCTTGACGCTTCTTTGACAATCTTGTTTTCAAAGGAAGTTTTGTTCAAAGTTGAGTTTCAATTTTTGTTTTGTGAGATTTTAGATTGTTTAAAGTTGTTCAAGCTAAAATTCTCCGTTCTCACAAAACAGCACATTCAGGCCAAATAAAGGGTTAATGACTGCGTGATTTATTTTATTGTTTGATTGCGCTAGCTGAGACCACCAGTTTAAAAGAGAATCTGTTGGTAAAAAGTCTCTCCTCAGATTTATGTTTCTCCAAGAAACAAGTCTGTTACTGAGGGCTACCCAGCAAACTTCAGCTGCAAAGCCACAGGTGTTCCCAAGCCAACATTGTCCTGGACATTTAATGATGGGGACCTCCCATCAGGTGTCAATCAAAACAGTCTTGGTGAAGGATCATTTCTGGAGTTGCCTGACACTACGAAGCAAATGGAAGGCAGCTACAAGTGCACAGCAGAAAATAGAGCTAACTCAACGACTTCCTCTGCTTATCTTCATGTTTTTGGTAAGGATAGAACAATACATAGTATACTTTAATAAAGATCATCACAGTTATGAATGCAACTCAAGCTGTTTCTGAGAGCTGCAAACATAAATCCTAAAGAAAGTCAGGCTTAAAAGGGATTTGAAACCTTGACCTCTTGGGAGTCGGTTTAGTACTCTCACCATAAAGACAACTGCATTTGTGACCTTGTGCCACATTTGAACCTCACTTATGATCTCCAGCTTCCTAGTATCTTGAATTCCAATAATTTTCTCTTGAATATCTTGTTTAAGGTGGCCGAACACAGTCTTCGTGCGTGCTTTTGCTGATACAATTCAGTGCGCACACAAGGATTGCAAGAAACAAACATGCCGTGAATAGAGCGATCATTTTATTTACTGAATGCCCGCGCTATCTGAACTATTTTTCCCTATAATTGAGTGCAGTGTATTGATGGCTTTAGTCCTTTATTACAACGATATGTTAGAAAAGGTAACGATGCAAAGAACCCAGCAATTCTCAGCTTTTTCTTTGTTACCGAAAGAACCCAGTTAAATGCAGCGCATGCATAGTAAGTCAAAAAATTGTGATTGAATGAAAAATTGCACTCTCGGGAATATGCCTATTTCTCGAGAACCACTCTTTAGAATTTCATGAAATTTGGTAGGAAAATACTTTAGGAAATAAGCAACTGGAGTATTGAAAATAATTGAACTTTAACAAAGGAAATTCTAGATATTCCAGGGAACCTTCAACAAGGGATAATTAAAAATCTCTCTGTTAAATTATTAGTAAAGTGGTGTTAACTTGTGAGAATCGCTACAAGCTTATTGCATGCAAATTATAAAGAAAATCTAATGACTAGATTTTCTACAAATCAACAAAACCGATTTTAAAGACCTGTTTATATTTATTCATGTTGCCATGGCAACGGTACACACATCAGCTTAACTGTCAAAAAACCAAAGTTTGTGTTGTTAACTTGCTTGCTGCCATTTCTGGCGATCAAGGGATCAAGGGTTTTCGAGTAAAAGGTGAATGAAACAGGTATCAAAAACTGTGTTCAGCCACCTTAACTCATATCTTGAGACGGGCTCAACTGTATAAACATGTCAACATTTTTACCCATCTCCAGAGGCAAATATTTGTAATGGATGTATATCCATAAACTGCTTATGGCCACAGATTGTGCTGATTGGCGAATCTGAATCAACTCACATGCTTAAATTCTTTTTATGGCGAGTTTGGTACTTGCATTGCCATGTTGAGAAAAAGGTGAATTGTACCTCTTTTCTCAGTAAATTTACATGTAGGGGAGATGAAGCTCAAATTTGGTGAAGATAAATAGAGAATGAAAATATTAAGCACTCCTGATAATAAATACCCCAAAACACCATGTGAACAAAATTGATATAAGCCCATGACTTATCGGAATTTGACTGTTTTCTGTTAAACTTTACTGTTTGCTTGGTGGTGTTTGTCTTTAAAGAAAAACCCAGTGCTGAAGTAAGCCCAAGGCCTTATCCAAAACTTTCAGTAGGAGATGAGCTCAGATTAACTTGTCAAGTCAATGAAGCTACTGTGAAGATCATATGGAAGAAAGACAATGATGCAGTAATCCCGAGAGCACAGATTGATACACAGTTAGATGGCAAATTGAGCAAACTCTTTATTGAGGGAGTTGTTGAGGGTGATAGTGGTGAATATTCTTGTGAAGCACATAACAGACCAGGTATTGTGGTCCGCTCTTCTGTGAAGATCAATGTCAAGGGTAAGATGACTTTTCCATTTGTTTGGTAGAGAATAATTATCACTTTTATAATATTCAAATTGTTTTTGCATTTTGATTGGTTCTTACTTATGATCTTTTTTGTTTCTTTGTAACATAAAACAAATAGATTCTGCTGTTCATTTTCTCAGCAATTAATCACAGAAGAGGAAAAAATGTAGTAAAAACATCAGTGATTCACTCACCTGTTGGTAAAAGTGAAGAACAGTTGCCAAGAGATATTGTTGGGCGGCTGTCAGCCAACTGTTTGCCGACAGACGGCCAACAATTCTCATTATGTTTCAGGCCAAAGTTTGGGCCAACTGTCGGCAACCTATCGGTAACCTGTCGGTGGGTCATAAACTGAAATGATCCTAAACATTTACTTATCTATTGCTTCTAAAACTACATAGAAAGGGGAAAAGTCAATTTAAAAAGATACCTTGCCCAGCACTTCCGATAGCTACTACGGCTTTTGCCCCGTGGACATGTTTCTGAGGGCCAGTGGGTGTTTGGAATGGTAAAGCAAGATACTGGGAGAAGTCTAGTTTTTTGCATTCCAGATCGCCAGCGAGAGACCTTGGTAACCAGACTAGTGCGCAATGAAGGTGAGAATGGGAAAACCAAAGCCAAACTGCCAGGTTACCTTGACGAGTTCAACTGGAGTAAACTCCATCAAGAGGCATTTGGTGATGATGTTCAACTGGAAAAGTTTTGACTCTGTTTTTGGTCAATTTTTGGTCTACTTAACACAGTCGGTAATGTGTCGGTAACCTGTTAGCCGACAATTGACCAACAGGTTACCGACAGCCAAAAATGGGAGCCATTCTTCATGACTACATGGCTATTACCTTGTGTGCCACTTTTTTTGGTCTTACCACATTTTGATGTCATCTGTGATCAATTAACTGATTCATAACAACATGAAATCTATTTGTTAAAGAGACACAGGCGTTTTAGTGGAAAATACAGTACTCGTGAAATTCATATGAAAATACATCTGGAAGCCAAGTGACATATTTTTCATGTGCTCACTAGTGAGGATATTGATGACGTCATTTCCCACTTTTTCAGGGTTGTTTGCCCGAGCAGTCAGTTTGTCTATATAACAAGAAGAAATTTACTTAGTGACTTGAAGATATCCATTTTATTTTCTCCTGTTGAGAGCAATATTTTACGCACTTACTGTACTGTGCTTGTTTGTAAAATGTTTTTAATACTTAAAATAAATTTCATATATTCATGCCACCGTGCAATATCCTCTATTTATTACTGATCTTGTCCCTACAAATGGTAAAAAATGTTACAGGTAGTCTTTCATTGTCACTGTTGTGGCTTAACTGCTATGACCAGCTGCTGCTAAATTCGGCAGGGTGATGCTGGCAGTACTACTCTACAATACTACAAATCTACAAGTCTACAATAATATTGTATACACTCATAACTGCATATTTGTAAGCTACAGGCTATCTATTAAAGGCACAACACTTCAAAGTAACTTAGCAGTATATGTGACAGATGGACTAAATTTAACTGCTTACAATTTGGGAATATGTGGAGGCTGCAATGGTGCCTCATGGTGACCAAATTAGACATCCCGGTCCTCCAGGTTGGGTGTTGGGCATAGTGCTGACAAACCTACCCCATAAAAAGCTAATTGTTACAGAAACCTACACCAGAGACCATTAAGCTGCGGCAGCAGAAACAACACAATCCAAGCAACTGGACCAATGACAAGTGTTGAATTGGCCAAACCCAGTTGAAAGCCAACATCTTAAGTGCAGAGCTTCTGTTTTCAAAAGAGAAGATCAGAGTTGGCTGCTGCAATGTATGCACTATGTATCAGACTAACAAGCTCGCTCAAGTCGTAATGGAGATGGACAGGTACAGAATAGACATCATTGGGATAAGTTGAAGGAAGATGGACAGGACCAGGGATGATAAAAGAAAGAAAGATCTGGGCACAAGGTGATATGCTCGGTATGAAAGGACAACCAACATGCAGAAGGGGTGGCGGGCATCATGTCAGACAAAGCAGCAAAGGCATTGACAGAGTGGTAGCCATTTAGGGAAAGACTTGTCATGGCTATATTTAACTCCGGGTACACCAAACTCACTATCATGACATGCTCGCACCCAAAGAAGATGCTGAGGAAGAGAAGAAAGATGTTTTCTATGATGAGCTACAGCAAGTCAATCAAGAGGTACAGTCACATGATGTGCTTTTCGTAATTGAGGATTTCAACACTCATGTTGGGAATGACAGTAAATGCCATGATAAGATTATGGGGAAGAATGGGTGTGGTAACATCAACAGCAACAGAAGCAGATGTGTGTGAGAAGAATATAATTTGGCCATTTGAGGAAGTCTATTGGAGCACAAAGAGATTGGCAAGATGGCTTGGTCATCCCCAGATGGCAAGACGCACACCCAGATAGATCACATTATCATTAGCAGCAAATGGAAGAACTCGCTTTCAGACAAGGAGGTACAAAGAGGAGTAGATGTCTGGAGTGACCACCGGTTGCTGATGGCAACACTGACCATCACCCTGCACAAAACTAAGTTCCAGAGACCAAGACAGCCTCTAAGCTTGAACTCAGAAACTGCCTCCAAGCCCTCAAGGAAGAAGTGGTGGAACCTGACCTCTGCACTTTTCACTATTGGACAGTGAGAGAAGCAGGAGAGAAGTTCCTTTCATTCAGAAGGAAGAAAGAAGACTGGATTCAGGAAGGAACATGGGACAAGATGTCAGAAAGAAAGGGGATGAAGGGGAAGATAGATTCTACAAGGTCAGAGAGAGTGAAAGATTGCTACAGAAAGAAATACCAAGACCTGGACTATGAGGTGAAGAAGATGGCCAAGAGGGACAAGAAGGACTACATTGAAAATCTGGCTGAGAAAGCAGAAGTGGTTACAGCATGGCAAGAACTGAATATGCTTTATACCATCGTGAAGATACTCAGAGTTGGATATAACAGTGGAAACATGCTTGTGAAGGATGAAACAGCAGAGTTTTGTCTCGAGTAGAAGACAATCTAAAGAGATGGCATGAGCCTGTCCATGGTATCTAACCCTAACCCTAACCTCAATCGTGCTAAACCTAAAAACAGAGCCCCAACATCCGAAGATGCTCAAGACATGGACATAAACACTGAGCTGCAGTCATTCCAGGAAATCAAGGCCATCAGAGAGATGAAGAATGACAAAGCACCTGGATCATGGAGTAGTCGACATCACCACTGAACTACTAAACACAGTAGAATTTCTAATGCCCACCATCCTGCTGAAGATTTTCCACGAAAATTGATTTCCAAGAATATGCCTGAAGACTGTAAGACTGCCCTGATGGTGAAGCTGGTGGAAAAGGGAGACCTATCTAATTGTAACACCTGGAGGGGTATAACACTCTTGAGTCCTACAAGCAAAGAAGAATGAAAAAGAACATGCAAAGGGAATTCTTGCAGTGACCACATCTTAATGCTCAGGCAGATCTTGGAACAAGTATGAAAATGGACAGCACATAACAAAGAAACAAAAAAAGAGTGTTAATGACATCTATGCCAACTTCATAGACTTTGAAAAAGCGTTTGACAGTATTCACAGAGAAATGCTATAGCACATCCTACGACACCAGTTGGCACAGACTTCCCTCATCGAAACAGGTGTCAATCAAGGATGCATACTCTCCTTATTCCTATGAAGCAAAAGATGACAGGGGCGTTTGATGGACTTTCTCAGACATGCTCGATGACCATTATGCAGATGACATTTTCCTCTTAGCCTACCACCACAGCGACATGGGGGCCATGGCCATGGAGCTATCATCCACAGCTGCTATGCTTGAGCTCGGGTGGGTTGGTTGGTGTGTGCGTGTGATGATGCCTGAGACATCCAGAGGCCTCCACATTTGCTCACATTTAGGGTGTTCCTGGGTTAGCGCTAATCAGCTTTTGAACAACCAAGGTGAGATTGAGAGTGACATTGTGATTGTCTTAACCAAGAACTCAATGCAATGACCCTGGTCAGAGCTTGAACCTGGACTGCTTGGGCTCAAGTCCAGTGTGCCAGCATTAGGCCACTGTTCCTCACACCTGACCTCCACGGAGGTCTGTTGGCATCCCTAATTAACACCTTAGGAACAAATTCATCCACACATGATAGAAACAAGTCATACCAGCAAGCAGTACTGGCGTCAATGTCGTTGTCAACAAATACAGTGTCCCAAGGGAGGTACCGCAGCGCTGACTTCAAGCCAGACAGGTCAGCTTTCTTTAGGTTGTAAACGGACCGACGCGATTTCTTTAAGCGGGTAACCTTGGTAAACAAGGAAAAGTTAACCATAAAATGATCAGAGCTGAGGTCCTCGTGAACGCTAACATCGGTTATTTCAAAATGTTTTATCGTGATTATGTTATTTTTTAATATGAGTTTAGAGTAATTTTTATCTAGGTATAGAATCATACAATGATACTCTAAGGCTGCTTATATTAAGGAATCTTGTACTCTGTTTTAAGCTGTCCTCAAATTCATTGGATTGACTTGTTCAATGGAATGTAATTTGGAATTTGTATTAAAGATTAAAGGTTAAAGATTAAAGATAAACAACACTAAATTAGAAAACTACCAAACGGAAGTTTTGTATAATCATGCTAAATGTTCCCTACTCAGGTTCTATTGCTAAGCTGGCTCTGGAGTGGTATTATATTGTGGGACCTGTGCTTGGTTGCATTGTCATATTTGCTGTTGGCTGGTACATCTGCAAACGTCGAAGGGCAGGTGAAAAGATTTTGCTCAAACTTTGAGCAATAGGTGTAAAAAATATTTACTAAAAATCCACACACAGCACGGTAACTTTTTGAATACTATTTAAAACATCTCACTGTAATTCATTTCTGTAAGTGACTCCACAATTAAATCCCCAAGCATTCTCTAGAAAGTTAATGTCAAACCTCGTAAGAAGGCTTAACACATGAGTTATTGTGTTTTCAACTAATGCAAAACGTCAGTTCTCATTGAAATATGGATCACTTCGAGTTCAATTTTCTCTTGCGGGGTCAGCTTAAGAGCTTAAGTCTCAATAAGTTCTTCTTGCCTTTAATCAAAGTATTACCATGCTATGGGGATTTTTTGGTAACTTTATTTTTGCCATTATTGCTCGAATTTTCTGGGGAAATCATCTTAAAAGTGTTTATCTTAGTCCTCCGTTTTGCTGTGCTAGTCTTGCTAAGAGATTTTGTTTTAAAGAAGAAATAATCCACTTTGGCTCTCTTCTCTACCAATGCGTCACAGATTCATAAGAAATTTAGTTTCAGTGCCATGTAAAACACTTTAGTTGAACTGCTCAGCCCAAGACATCAATTGCTGTCACCTACACTGTAATTTAGCTACACCAACTAGTGAATGCCAGATTTTAGAACATGTATTTGATAATAGACCATAAAATTGTTCGTATTCTCTGTATTGGACTGGAACTATAGCTTGCAACTGAGGCTAAGGCGAGGAATCTTTTTAAATCCAAATGACATCTATCTCTTTTTAATGATATTCCCCTGCATTGCAAGCTAGTTCCAGTCCACTACTGAGAATATGAATGTGATCCATTGCTATTTAAGAAATCACTCTAAAGTCCAATATAGCAATTTTTATAGAATTTTTAACACACCTCAGGTCTGGCACATATTACACCTGACAATATTTTTTTCTTTGTGTCTTCTGCACATGTGTAACTTTTGTTATCTTTCGTTGGGAATGTACATTTACAGCTATGGCAAAACTGTAAGTCGAGAATTTTTGTTATATATTTTTTTTAACTGTAGGTGGTTACATAACATTTTACAACACTGGTTTTGAACATCCACCGATAACCCCGAGAAAGCTTGGTAGATACATATAGGAGATTTATTAAATGACAGAAAATGTTCAGAAAAAGTGCCACTATCATTGACTGGAAAAACGTTGCAAACTTCAAGTGTGCAATTCTGATTGAGCACCAACCAGGCATATACTCTCACCTCAGCTGTTGAACGAAACAGAAGGGAGAGTTGAAAGGAAAAGAAAAGGAATGTTTTAGGTGAAAGCAAGTTCTTTAAAACTAATAAGCCACAAACCTACCGGAGAAGCTTAAAGGGTTATCATGGGGGAGCATTTGAGACAATGTCCAGTCCAGTACCAAGGACATTGGACTGGTAATAATAGAACAATCTGATTGATTAAATTTAGTTATTGCCCCTCTGAAGTAGCCTAGTCATGTAGTAATAGATCGTTTTCACTGTCACGCAATGAAAAAATAAATCGAAAACCACCCAATGGAAAAAGCTATGAAATTATCATGTTATAGAAGATAACTAAATAAGACACTTCTCCAAGTTTTAGGCCTGTGCGTTTCCCCAAACTTCAGATATTCGTCGAAATGTTTTGCAGATATTTACAGAGCCCAGTATGAAAACGCCATGTTGGTGTACTTCCGTGGTACACCAATATGGCGGTTGAAAAATAGTGTAAACATCTGGAACTGACTTTGGCTATCTAGGCGACTGATTATCAGTACTGATCAAACAAGCATTTACATAAGCACTTTTCCTAATGCTCTAACTTTTAAAAAGGCTCAAAAACATGGGATAAGTATATATTTTTCGACAAAGTCGATCATAACCTTGTGTCACGCACCTCCATAACCCTGAAATTCAAAATGCTCTGGTTTCCAAACGAAGCACGCTATTGAGCTGTAAAATTGTAAACAGATATAAATATACCGTCTCTTATGCCTGATGAGGATAAAAACTTTGTTGGCTCTTTAGTTTTGGATTTTAGAAAGTGATGACGTCACTTGAAAACTATCTATACAAGGTATATTAGTGCCCTGAAGCTTTCAAAGGGGTGTTATCATAAGAAATGCATGGGCAAGTTTTGATCTGAGGTTGAAATCAGTCGAAAACTTATCAAAATTATCTCTCCCTCCTGCTGACAATTTACATTGTAGTTTCTTTTTGGTGTTCAAATGGGAACATTTTATGTATGAGTGAAGGTACTTATTCATAAACCTAGAGGACTGTATTGGTCAAAAATGGAGCAAGATCCTCGTGAATTGTCTTTTAGCATGAGCATTCACGTATGGGCATGTTTTGAAGTACAGGATTTCAACCCTGCAGGCATACAATTTTGGGAAATGTGGCATGAACTTTCTCTGTCTGATCTCCCACTGAAGTCAAGGGGGGTGGGAGGGAAGGAATGAATTATGGACAATAATAACCTTTGTGACTGGGTTTCTTGAAGGAGGATCTGTCTGTAATTGAATAATTAATCTCTTTAATTTTTTTGGTGATGAATGTACACACGGTGTGTTGCTTTACTTTATTCTGTTATTGCCCAGTCATAGAGGTCAGTAAGTCCAGATATGCAATTTTGATTAAGGTTTATCTTCAGATTCTTTGGCTGAGGGAAGACATACAGTAAGCAAGACCTCTGCATGAACTACACTTTTGAGGAATGCATGTCTTTAGAATACAAACTGATTAAAGAGGCTTTTGGATTATAAATATGATAACAACAGATAAGAGGTGCCCTTTAATTTTTGCAGAATGCTCCTCTTCAACAAAAAGATAGTTTTATAGATTTGTTAGGCTTGTCACATTGTGTTTCAATGTATCACAAAATCACTGACTTATATATAATTAGTTGCAATATTTTTTTTTTATTATTAGTTAGCCCTGCACTGTCATGGTTTTAATAGTGTTGACTTAAATTGTTTAGTCCGGATCAAGAGCAAGCAGTTGAGATGCAGTTGCTAAACGTTGAAGTGGATGAATGGGAGATTGCAGTTGACCGTATAATACTTCAAGAGGTCATTGGCAGGGGGGCATTTGGAGCAGTCTGGAGAGCACTTTTGAGTGAATCAGATGGAAAACCTGGAAATCGGACAGTTGCTGCAAAATCCTTTACACGTAACATCATGTACAGATGTACTGTGGGAGTAGCAAGACAAATCGAGATGTGTGCTATTGCTATACTAAATACTTGATTGTATTAAATTTATATCTACATTGGTGTAGATATAGTAAATTGAAGTAAAAATAATAGTTATACATTGTTTATGTTTGCTTTTTTGCAACTTGAAGAATATACACATACATACTGTACATTATTTGTTATGTACTAGGTCATTAAATAGGCAGCTAATACATGTAGTTGATGTCGACCTACCAAAGAAAGAGTAATTACACAATTTTGCGAAAGCTTACTTTCTCTATTCATTCTCATTCCATGTTAATGCCGTTCTCTCAGTGGTATAGTATATAGCTACTATGAATAGTTTATTTGTACCTTATTATGTTGTGGTGTTACACTGTAGCCACTTCTGGCGAAGATGGGAGGAAGTCTCTGATGAGAGAAATTGAGCTGGGAAAGCTTCTTGGAGGAAACCATCAGGCAAACATTGTCCAGTTTATTGGCTGTGTTACCACCCAAGGTAAAACGTTGCAATTATTGTGCTTGGTAAATGAATTATGGAAATTATTTCTTGTTTGGCTGCCTTCGTGCATGTCTGAGAGCTCTATTTGATACGTTATGCCTAGGATAAAATGTCTCCATAGGTCTGAGTAGAATGAAGGATGTGACCTGTGGAAATACAAATGAAATGAGGTTGTGATCATCGCAGTTGTTGTCACAATTTAAGTAATTGTAAGTTAAGCCCTACAAAGGGTTTTTGGCCTTCATCAGGATTGGGACCTGTAGCCTGCATTACTGCTGCAGTGCAGAGCTATGAAGACCCATACATTGGAGCAGACCAGTTTATCTTCTCCTGTGAAAGGAAGTGAAATGTAGACTGAATGATGTGAACTGCAGAAATACAATAGAAAATGTAATTTGTGATAATCAGTATTGATATAAATTAATATTTTGCCGACATGAATCTAAGAACTGGGTGCGAGGGTAGTATGCAAAGGCTCATGGGTGGTACAATTGTAAAAAGAGACAGTTGAGAAACCTGTGACATTTTACAGTCAGCCTTGCCACTAGCACTTTCGCATAAAGTTTACTTTTATTGTGAAATTAGCGTTATCTGATTTGTTTTTTCATTCTGTTGTTTATATATCAACCTTAAAACCCCAGAGGTGGCACCACTGCCTTTGGTCGGGGGTAAACGGTCCCTATTTTTCCTAACAAGAGGTTTTTGAGGTTTACGTGTCCAGCTTTGGCGCATGTGGGACATTACTTGATGTATCGTTTATCCAGTTAGTTGTAAGCTTATATTCACAATTAAAACATATCTTGGGCCTGGCTGACCAACGCACCTGGCTGACCAACGCATCTGGCTGACCAACGCACCCATGCCTCAACCTTTGAGTGTGTTTGGTTGTGCAGTGAAGGCACAATTAAAATGTGATCATAGTTATTGTAATTTAAGCAGAAGACTTCTTAACCTGTAAAAGGAAATGAAACTTTGTCAACATTGACATTGCATGTCCAACATTGTCAAACAAAACATAGCAAGTGCTCAACAACACAGCAGACCTGGACCACGCCATCCTGTGTCCTGTATAATAATTGTTAGGCAAGCACATTTATCAAATTTCACAGTAATGTAGAGCACCTCAAAAGGTGAGTTGACTGTACATACTATTCTTGAACATGCTCTCATGCTCTTAGTTCATCCAATCATGGTCATGGAGTACTTGGTGCGCGGTGACTTGCTGGGTTATCTGAGGAAAAGCCGTGGAATCCATGATAAGTATCATCTTGGACAGGGAAGTGTTTCAGAACTGGAAATATATGATCTAGTGTTGTTTTCCAAACAAATTGCTGCTGGTATGGTGTTTCTCGGATCCCGAGGGGTGAGTAACCATCTCAAAAAATATAGGATTGCAACAAAATTCTACAAGCTAGCACATTAGCACTCACAAAAAAATTCATACTCGTCCTGTATTTTATTACAAACTCTAAATCTCCAGGTGGTAGTATGTTGGTGTTAAGTGTTTTTTTAAGCATATTTTCATTGAATAGGTTTTCTTCTTTACATAGTGTTAGGTCTGTGCTTGAGCCTATTGACTCCATCAGGCCAGGGCTTATCTCTGGTTTCAGTAGCATGAAGGGACTATGAATATTTCCACTCTCCCCGCCCCCCTTCTAGATGCTATGCAAGTCCATCGCAGGGCCACCCCCAGCATTAAATTTGCTGCTACCCATATTATGGACCTGTGTTGCCCAAATGCACTCCTGAATGTTGCCAGTTCGGGCTCGATTCCTGACTGCTTGATCCAGAGACCAATGCAGTAACCCGCTCTTGATGATATGTACTTTGGGAGTGGAAATACTACTTTGTTATTACTCGTGCATTGTAAGGCCTAGTGTTGTGAAGCACCTGCAATCAATTTTTAACAAAACATTGTGGCTTTTGGAATTTGTTTAGAGTTTGAATCCTCTCCTATCCTTGGATTGCAATATAGCACTGACTTATTTGCAGTGGTCAAAATGGAAGGCCCCTGGTTTCAAAACACTAGGAAAGGGTGTTGGCTTCAAGTCAAATTTATGTTTTTCCTTCCAGAATTACAACTAAGAGACTGAGACTTTTTGAAAAGTGTTAACATATTCAAAATGTAAAATAATGACTTTTTGTAGATAATCCATCGAGACCTGGCAGCTCGTAATGTTCTTCTTGATGACAACTTTGTTTGCAAAGTTACCGACTTTGGTCTGGCTTATCAAAATTTCAAGTATGGCCATGGCAATGCTAAAAAGGTATCTCACTTTACAATTTTACACACCCAAGACAAAATTAACACACCAATACTGGCCGCAAGGGAATCACTCATGGTGGCTTAAAACTGTTTCCAAGGTTTTTCGGCATTTTCTTTATTGAATCAATACTATCACTCTTTTTACTTGGCAGTATAATTTTGACATCAACCAAAGTCTCAATCATTACTAAACAAGTTATTAATAATTCATGTAAGTTATATTCCTTTTCCTGATGCAAAAGTTTACCATAGCAATACTACAGGCCATTCAAAACATGCTTAAATTTAGCTTCAAATACTCACAATTCGCTTTGCCAAGTTTAAAGAAAGTGTTTCAGGGTCTTTAGATCCACCTTGATTTTTTAAATGCTGATTTAGCTAAACAAAATTCAAATGAAACATTCCAGTGTCAACTTACAAGCTTTACACTGTTTGCATTTGCAGGGCTGTATACCAATCAAATGGACGGCACCCGAAATTCTCTCAGGAAGTTTTGCCGAGCTCTCAACCCAGAGTGATGTGTATGTACAATACAAATTCTTTTGGTTGTGCCTCAGTTAAGGCTCTGTTAAACAAGGCCATTTTTCGTGACAACAACAACAACAACCATTTATTTGTACTCACAATTTATAAAATAATTACAATAAACATTAAATTAGTATAGAGTACTGCCTGCCCAAAATAACCATGAGGGCTAAAAAGAATGCGCAGACATTAAGTTACATAGATTATCTATACAGTTATCGGTCGGTAACACACTTACACACACACACACACACACACACACACACACACACATAAAGATACAAACAGAATGGAAACTTACAGCGGAACAGAATATATCCTTATGAATTAATTAAAATAATTGTAATATTTAATATGAATCAATAAAGTGTATTTTTAATTTCTTCTTTAATTGAAAATCAAGTAATTTTTTTGTCAGACTCATCAAGAGAATTCCAAATTTTAGGTCCCTGATATCTAATGTAACTTAATTATCTTGAAGTTTTGTTGCGCCGTTGCAAAACAAGTTGCACAAGACATTACTTAGTTTTACATTTACTGAATATATTGAACAATGTGGGAAAAACTAGAGCTTGATTCTACTTTGTCCAAGGGTTATTGCGACAAAAACGTTAAGAGACATGTTCATTTCAGGGAATTATACACGAAGCAATTTTTCATGCAACTTGTATCGTAAAAAGAATTAGTAGTCAGACAAGTTGTGCAAAGAATTGCCTAATGTAACAGTGTTATTAATCTCATTGTTTTTGTCAAAAGAAAAGTTAAAACAAGTAGCTACTTTCAGAAATGCTGCTTTTTTTGCTGGTCATTGTTGCAACACATTCTGGCTGGATTCTCAAGGATTTGACAGACATACTAGATGAGATAGTCAACTACCAATACAATAAGCGTTAAAGCTAATTATTATTCAGTTGTAAAAAGACTCATGGCCAAATTTCAAATTGGTCGAATAGGCATTTCATCATGTGGTTTGCTGTGAATGCAATAAATTTGGTAGAATTTGGAAAGAGTAGGAGAAAAGAAAACCATAATTTTGTCATAATTTTGCATTTTGTTCTTCGATCTGTAGAATTCTAGTATACTCTCTCACCTGATCTTTAATGATCTTGAAAGCAGTAATTATCTTTCTATTGCATTCCTTGTAGTTTTTCCTTGAAAATAGTACATTAGTTTAACCCAACTGTGATTTATTTTACTAATTTACAGGTCGTCTTATGGAATTGTCTTGTATGAGATCTTCACCATCGGTAAGTTTCAACATTTGATGAGTAATGACAGCAATGAAAAACAAAACAGAACAGAACAAAAACTAAAATCATGCAGTGTCAAACAACTAGCCAGCAGATCACAGCACACTTACATACATGTACTTAAATACGATTATTATTATTCTTTTAGTAGTAGTGGTAGTGGTGGTAGTGGTGGTAGTGGTGGTAGTGGTGGTAGTGGTGGTAGTGGTGGTAGTGGTGGTAGTAATAGTAATCGGACCGAGTGGAGTACAATTCGTATAGGAAATCGATCTGTTCGAGAATTGTACTCGTGAGTAGATCGGACTTTTTAGTAATTTCCACAAGTGGCTGCCGCAGCCACGAGTGGAAATTACACAAAAGTCCAATCTGTTCACAAGTACAATTATCCCTTATTGTTTCAAGAAAAAAGATCGATTTCCTTTTAATAATACGGCAACCGTAAATGCAAGCCTTTATCTGACTTCTTTTCGTTATAGAGGGTTGCTAAAATGAAACCACGCTGTGATTAAATATTTTAGTTTTGCAACTTTGTTTTCTCAACACTTTTCGCCAAAGTTCTCCGTAAAATAATTTCTTTCTTTCGCAAACGAGCCACAAAGACGAGCATGTCCCAAGTTTGCATTATGAAGATGAATTCTTTTTGGTGTTTGGCCTTTAGTCGCTACGGAGTCACGTGAGAAAAAAAAAAACCAAGAAAATCAGTTGCGTGCGATCCTTCGGGAAGGTCGGACGTTTGTTGTTTCGCTCGCTTAGTGTTGAGCAAACACTGAGAAAATCGCAGCATGACTGCCGAAATATGAGTGGAAGGGACCCCCTTTCACCGGCAGAAGAAGAAAATCTACTTTTTGAAGAAAACGAGTCAGCGAATTCTTCGCACCAGGGCACAGACAAAGTGCTTGCTGACGTATTGTCAGCCATGAACCAAATGAGTTCCACCATGCTGTCCATGGAAAACGCAATGAAACGGTTAGCTGGTGCACCAGAAGACCATGCTACGCCACCGAAAAGGGGAAAAAAACCTCCTGCAACTAGCGCAATGAGCGATAGCGGAGATTCAGACCCTGAGAAGTCAGATTCCGAGGAACTCAATTTCCCGCCCGATGACGACCCGCCAAAACTGGGCAGCTCTGTCACCGAGGACGCATTGCTCAATGAAATTGCTCAAGACTTTGAGTCGGACAAGCAAACTGACCCGAAAGTCGCGCAGAAATTTTCGGATATCGTCAATAAGCGATGAGGTTTAAGTTGGAGGAAGCCAAATTAAAATAAAAATTGGCGAAATACAATTGACCCGATAATTGTGAGAAATTAACTGTGCCAAAGGTCAACCCCGAGATATGGAGTAAGCTGAAGCACGTGAAAGGAGCGCGGATTTACGTCTTGCAAACATGCAGAGAGTACTTGTCAAAGTCGGTAGTGCAGTCGCCAAATCGACTGACACACTGCTGGCTATCCGTGCAGATCATGAGAAGACTTCAGCGTCGGCTCTCACTGAGAAATTGGGGAAATAAGTCACGTATAACGCGGACGCTCCCGCATTGTTAGGCCATGTAAACATTGAGCTGTCTTACCGTCGACGCGACGCTATCAAACTAAAATTAAATAACGATATTCCTTGTTGTGTGACTCTCAAGTACCCATCACGGGCTTGTTATTTGGCGATGAGCTGCAATCTCAATTTAACAATATCAAAGCAACTAACAAAATTGGCCATACGACTACTGCAAAGTCATCTTACCGAAACCATAGCGATGGCTGGAAGGGCAAATCTTCTCACTCCAGTGGAAAGCCTTTTTTAGGGAAGAGGGGCCGGTCTTACCTGCCACACAACAACAATCCCTACAAGCCACGGGAAACCGAGAAGAAATCCAGCCAGTGAAATGCTCTGATATCCCGACAGACAAGGTAAATATGTTACAGTTTCTTGAGCACAAAGTTCACTGCTTTAAAGCAGGGGGGCTGAGAGAATATTATAATCAGTGGCAGGCCTTAACCTCAGACCCTGAGATATTGCAAATGATATCAGGCCAGCCAATTGAATTTACTAGGACTCCATATCAAAGAGTAGTCCCTAGAGAGAAGAAAACCCTTGATTTGGATGAACAGCATGTCATTGATACAGAAATAGATAAACTACTTGCTAAAGGTGTTATTACCCCAAGTAGTCACGAAGAAGGGGAATATATCTCTCCTATTTTCACTAGAGCCAAAAAGGATGGCTCTTTCAGAGTTATTTTAAATCTCAAGTGCTTAAACACTCATGTGCAATATCACCATTTTAAAATGGACTCACGTTATACTGTTATACAAATGGTAAAACCTTGATGCTTTATGGCTTCCGTAGACTTGAAGGACGCTTATTATTCTGTGCCTATCGGCACTGCAGACCAAAAATACCTACTTTCAGTGGCGAGGAAAAGTGTATAAATATGTTTGTTTTCCAAATGGATTAGCATTTTGCCCCAGGAAGTTTACTAAATTATTAAAGCCAGTATATTCACAAAGCAGCTGGGGCACCTTTCAGCAAGTCATAATTATTGGTGACTCATATCTCCAGGGTGATAACTGTGATGAATGTGAAAAAAATGTTAGGGATACTGTCAAATTATTTGATTCTCTTGGGTTTACTGTCCAACCTGAAAAATCATCCTTTGTTTCACAACATCGAATCACCTTCATGGGTTTTATTATAGACTCAATTACAATGACAACCTCCGAGAAGATCGAGAAGATCGAGAAGATCATTCATACCTGTCAAGGCCTGTTGGAGTGTCCACACCCCACAGTAAGAGAGGTGGCATCCACCCTTGGGTTGCTCATATCAAATTTTCCAGCAGCAAAGCTAGGGCCCTTGCATTTTAGGTCACTGGACATGGACAAAACTGAGGCCTTGCGCCTAAACAAGGGTAACTTTGATGCATTTATGCAACTGTCTGAGTTGTCTCGCAGTGATTTGCAGTGGTGGATAAACTCAGCAAGGTCACTGCATAACCCTATAAGCCTTCCCCAGCCAGAGGTCACTTTATACACAGATGCAAGTATAGAAGGCTGGGGAGGAGTACTCAATAATGTAAAGATTGGGGGGCATTGGACTCCTGAAGAGGCTTCTAATCACATTAATTATCTTGAAATGCTTGCAGTGTTGTTTTCTCTCAAGGCATTTCATAAAGAGTTATCAAGGAGTTATCAAGGAATCGATAATACGACTGCTGTGTCAGATTTAGGTAAAATGGGCACAAGCCATTTCAAAAAGAGAAATGATTTAACCCGTACGCTCTGGGAATGGTGCCTTGACAATAATATGTGGTTAACCATAAGTCATATCCCAGGAAAAGAGAATACTCTAGCTGATGCAGAGTCCAGGAAATCCAGAAAAGAAACTGAATGGACCTTAGACAGAGGAATTTTCCACGAGGCTGTCAAGAAAATTCATCTTGAGCCTCAGATTGACCTATTTGCCTCTAGGCTTAATTACCAGTTAAGGCCATTTGTTGCCTACCAACCAGATCCTGAAGCAATGGCTATTAATGCCTTTTCAATTTCTTGGAAACTTTATGTTTTTTATGTTTTTCCTCCTTTTAGTATCATCCCAAAAGTGTTACAGAAAATCCAAGCAGAGGAGGCCACAGGACTGTTGGTTGTGCCATGCTGGCCGACTCAGCCATGGTGGCCATTGGTAATGAGACTGCTGGTGCAGGAACCCCTTGTGCTTCCCAAAAAGAAACACACCTTATTTCTACCTCGACGGCCAGACTTGGTGCATCCACTGCACCAGAAGCTCGCACTTCTGATATGCCACTTGTCCGGAAATCACTTGAAGGCAGAGGCCTTTCGGAATCGGCTACCTCACTCATCCTGCAGTCCTGGAGAAAGGGCACCAAACAACAATATAAACCATTCATCACTAAATGGGAACAGTACTGTAGTCAAAGGAAGATTAATCCTTTTTCAGCAACTATAGAACATGGGATTAATTTCCTGGCAGAACTTTACCAAACAGGGATTGGATATAGTGCCCTCAATACAGCACGGTGTGCTTTATCTCCTGTTTGTTTTACATCAGAGCATTACACTTTTGGACAGCATCCCTTAGTCTGTCGTTTCATCAAGGGAATTTTCGAATGCAGACCCTCTCTACCAAGGTACCAAGAAACTTGGGATGTGATGTGATTGGTGGTATTAGACTATCTAGCTAAACTTGGCCCTCCTGAGAAACTTAGTTTGAAGAACTTGACTTTGAAAGTGGTTATGTTGATGGCATTGCTTTCGGGACAGCGTCGCCAGACTCTGAACACATTATCAATTGATTGTATGCAAATAAGTTCTGATAAGTGTGTGTTTTTCATTAACTCATTGTTGAAAACTTCGAGACCTGGTGAACATTTAGCTTGTATTGAGTTTCTGGCCTATGCACCAGATGTAAGTCTTTGTATTGTAAAGCAGCCTTTTATTAGTTACTCTAAGCCTCACAAAGCTGTTTCCCCTGATACAGTAAGCAGATGGATTAAGACTACACTGGTTGATGCTGGAATTGACACTTCAAAGTACAGTGCACACAGCACTAGATCAGCATCTACATCTGCAGTAAAAGGGAACAGCATTTCTATCGCCACAATTATGAAAAGTGCTGGGTGGTCCCAGGAGTCCACATTTACAAAGTTTTACGACAAACCAGTGGAACCTCGAGAGAATTTCCGGGCTGAGCTCCTTAAAGTTGTATGTGGTGACAACTAAGATAGTTTCTTACAGTTGCATGTTTGATGGCTAAGAGAGCATGTTATTAAAGCAGATTCATATTGATATAAATCATTGCTGTCTCATTCGAGTTCGCACTCACACTGCTTTAAAATCTCACGTGACTCCGTAGCGACCAATGACCAATGACGAAACAGAATACCTGAATCAAACGAGGCTTACCTGTTAGGTGAAGTTTGATTGGGATTCTGTGAGTCATTGGTCGGGAGCGAAGGAGTCATGCGCTTTCTCACATGACTCCTTCGCTCCCAACCAATTACTCACAGAATCCCAATCAAACTTCACCTTAAAGGTAAGCCTCGTTTAATTTAGGTATTTTATTGGCTTGAGAGCTCTCAAAACTCTGAACGCGTGAGCGGCTTTTTGATAAATGACCTACAGGAAAGGAAGTGCGTGTCGAAACGGTAAAAGCGTTATTTTACGGACAAAACTCGCATGAAAACGTATTTTTGGTGTTTTTACTTACCGCTGCTTGTTTATAAGAAGCTTTTTGTTTGTCTGAGACGGAAAACGTGGAAGTTTTGTCCGACTCCATTGCTCAAATGTGACCGATACAATTAAAATTTAATTGTTCAGCTATCGATACCATTTGGGATAGCTTGGTCCGCTTCCAACCAATCAGAAGTGAGTATTTACGGTAGCAGTATTATTAAGGGAGTAACCGCGTGAGTAATTTGAAAATCAGACGAGCGTGAAGCGCAAAGCCAATTTGAAATTACGAGCACGATTACTCCCTAAATTGTTCAACATAAGGTCCAATTACTAATTAATCGTATCTATAACAAATTTCGGGAGAAAAAATGTCTTTTGAGAACTTCGTTTGAGCGAAAACCTCTGTAGCGCTTTTCATAAGCTTTGAAAACTGTAGAAAACAGTGCAAAGGAAGCTATTAAAGCGTATTTAAACATTTTTTTATCATTTACTCTTTGACTTGATAATGACGTTAGCAAAACGTCGAAACGTCGTCAACAAACTTTTAATATGCTTTTACGAAATGTTTTATCGCAATTTTTTATCGCTCAATTATCATTAATATCATTATTACATTGATGGATAGATTGATCTAATACGAAAGAGTTTTTTTCTTTAAATCAACTTGTAACAAAGTTACAACACACCTGTATTCCTTAACAGGAGGAATTCCATACCCAGGATGGTCAGAAGGCAGAGTGGTTCAAGCAGTCCTGGATGGATATCAAATGCCAAAACCTGACCACATTGACGACCAGTTGTAAGTTTATTTACAACTTATACATTTTTTTTTACAATTTTTACCTTAAGTTACATTAAAGTGCGTTCCAAATGTTAAATGCGTTAATGAGAACTTTTTTGTGATATCTGAGAATCTGACTGGTTTTGATTATAATGTTATGTGGCAGAAACAACTCAAAGCTGATTTTCTTTTGACGTAGTAAATGCTTCTTGAAAATTAATTTATTAAAACATGTATCAAATAAGACTTGTAATGTTTACAAATTTTAATGTGTATATCTTTAGGTATGATGTAATGACAAGGTGCTGGAACTTAAGCCCTGAATTCCGTCCTCCTTTTGTAAACCTACGAAAAAAAATGGATACGTACCTTCGTGAGGAGGTTTGTAGTAATGAGACAATTATTAATCGAGGTTAACAGAATTCCATGGACTTGTTTAAAGACCATGACGATTATAATTATAGAATTACGCAGCTGTATTCTCTAACTAAAAAAAAAATCAGAAAAACTAAAAGTTCGATTGTCTGCCTCTCTGTCTCTCTGTCATATTTGAAGGCAAGAATTTACCTACTGCAAACATGCCGCATCTTATCCAGAGAACTTTTTAATCACTATGTCCCATCCTGGCTATTCTGGGTTAATACTTACTATTTTAAACTCTTTGTAATACTAATTTCTTCTTCTTCTTCTTCTTCTTCTTATTATTATTATTATTATTATTATTATTATTATTATTATTATTCCTTTCAGACATACACGGAACTGCTCAACATGGGAAAATATGACAGCGTGCAATACTCCAAGGTTGAAGATCTTGGAGCTCAAGATGAACCAGCAAGTGAGCAAGTCAAGACGAGCACCACCGGAAAGAAATTGGGAAATGGTCAAGTGTTCGTTAAACGAAAGTAAATATATGACATAATGGTTGCTATTATGTTTCTAAGCACAGCAATATAGTGTAGTGTGTGTTTTGTTCAGGATGAAATAGTATTTTTATGTACCAAACTGTAACCTTGAAAAACCGTCACCAAGTAAGATAGAATGATTTAATTTGTAGGCTTTTTGTGAAAACTTAATTTTAAATCTGGCATTTTCCTTTTAAGCAGTAAAGAAAATATTTACTACAAATGTTACTGGTAGTAGTCAAACAAATCTGAAGCAGACCTTGTGAAATTGTTCTTTGTTTTGGAGCTACTTTGTTCTGTAATCGCTTTAAACCTTGTTTGCTTTTTTTGTTTTTGTGGTTATTGAGTTGTACAAATTTCTGCACCGAAAATGAGACGAAATTTGCAATGATTTCAGTTTGTTTGCAAATGAAGCAGCTCTAGTTGGTCAGAATAATATAAGAACTTTCCCTTTAAATGCTACATGAACAAAACGAAGTAACTAAGTAATAGTCGTAAACAGCCTTTGTGGAAGTAAACAGCCTCCATTACCTTTGAAATAATGTTAAGTTTACAAAAGATATTCGTTACAGTAACTTATCTGAAGAATTCTCTGATCAGTTCATTAATTTGATCAATTTAGAATAGTATGAGATAGACTCTTCTAAAAGGGCTGACTGTTTATTTAACTCTGTGCCGATGTATGCACGGAAAAAAAAATTACCTATTTAACTATTTACGTACAAAGTTAAACATGTAAACGTTATAACATGCGAAGGTTTCAAGTTAGGTTACATAATAAACTGCCTTTGGTACTATTTTACCATTGGTATCCATCATCACTGGACTTACTTATTCATGTTCTTTTTTGTTATAACGCCAGATTGCTCGTTTACCGTATAGTTGATTTAAGTGCGATTACGATGGTTTGCTTTGGTAGATACGAGCTAAAATTTCATAACTGATCAAGTCAGAACAAGGAAAGTAAATAGAGTGGTGAGTTTTTATAAAGCAACTCACTGTTTTAGTGACAATTCGTTGATATGTCAGTAGTAATGTTAACCGCAGTTTGCTTTAGTAAATACGAGTTCAATTTCATTAACTGATCAAGTCAGAACAAGGATAATATTTCATAAATAGTTTGCAGAGTTTTTATAAGGCAACTCGCTGTTTTAGTGACACTTCGTTGATATGTCAGTAGTAATATTAGCTGCAGCTTGTTTAGTAAATACGAGTTAAATTTCGTAACTGATCAAGTCAGAACAAGGAAAATATTTCATAATTAGTTTGCAGAGTTTTTATAAAGCAACTCGCTGTTTTAGTGACACTTCGTTGATATGTCAGTAGTAATATTAGCTGCAGCTTGTTTAGTAAATACGAGTTAAATTTCGTAACTGATCAAGTCAGAACAAGGAAAATATTTCATAATTAGTTTGCAGAGTTTTTATAAAGCAACTCGCTGTTTTAGTGACACTTCGTTGATATGTCAGTAGTAATATTAACTGCAGTTTGCTTTAGTAAATACGAGTTAAAATTTCAATAACTGATCAAGTCAGAACAAGGATAATATTTCATAAATAGTTTGTAGAGCTTTTGTAAAGCAACTCGCTGTTTCAGTGGCACTTCGTTGATATGTCAGTAGTAATACTAGCTGCAGCTTGTTTAGTAAATACGAGTTAAATTTCGTAACTGATCAAGTCAGAACAAGGAAAATATTTCATAATTAGTTTGCAGAGTTTTTATAAGGCACCTCGCTATCTTAGTGACACTTCGTTGATATGTCAGTAGTAATATTAACTGCAGTTTGCTTTAATAAATACGAGTTAAAATTTCAATAACTGATCAAGCCAGAACAAGGATGATATTTCATAATTAGTTTGTAGAGCTTTTGTAAAGCAACTCGCTGTTTCAGTGGCACTTCGTTGATATGTCAGTAGTAATATTAACTGCAGTTTGCTTTAGTAAATACGAGTTAAATTTCAATAACTGATCAAGTCAGAACAAGGATAATATTTCATAAATAGTTTGTAGAGCTTTTGTAAAGCAACTCGCTGTTTCAGTGGCACTTCGTTGATATGTCAGTAGTAATATTAACTGCAGTTTGCTTTAGTAAATACGAGTTAATTTTCAATAACTGATCAAGTCAGAACAAGGATAATATTTCATAAGTAGTTTGTTGAGTTTTTATAAAGCAACTCGCTGTTTTAGTGACACTTCGTTGATATGTCAGTAGTAATATTAACTGCAGCTTGCTTTAGTAATTGCGAGGTAAAATTCATTGACAGATCAAGCTAGAACAAGAAAAAAATATTTCATAACTAGTTTGCAGAGTTTTAATAAAGCAACTTGCTGTTTTAACAACACCTCGTTGATATATCAGAGTAATATTAGCTGCAGTTTGCAGTTCAATTTTCATTATTACCAGCTGATTAAGTCAGAACAAGGAAGATATTTCATATAGTTTTTATGGGTTGTTATATAACTTGAGGTTTTAGTAAAACTCACTCAATATATCAGTAGTAAGTAAGAATATATTATTTCTCTGGTCAACACAATTCATGATTACTGAAGAAAATATTTAGTACAGCAGTTAGTACAGTATTTTCACGTTGTTATTTAATGATACTATCCGTATCTGCCTTGTTCAATCAACATGTTCTTATTGATATGAGTATGCTATTGCTCGTTTGTCGCACATTAAAGTGCTTTGTTTCTGATATTAAGACCTATTAACCATTTTGCTGTAATTCGATAACGATTTATGTTAACTGCTTTTTCTTAAACAGAGGAATACCTCTTTATAGAGTGTTATTTAAGCTAAAATAGGTATTTTAGTAACGGAGTTTAATGTGCAGAAGAAAAACACTTGTTGACAGTGCACGTAACAACTTAACCACGTGAGAGGGGTTTACTTACCATCAGCAACAAAATTTCATTTCACCCCATAGTCAAAATGAAAGAAGAATTCACCAGTGATATTTGAAAGCAAGCATGATGGGGGTGCTGGCTAGCCGAAATAACCTCATAGTCGAGAGGCACTAGAATCTGAAGAGGTGTTTTGAACTGCACAACTATCCTTAAGTAATATTTGATTCTTGTTAAACACTCTATATAACAGCTCGAATAAAAACGTAAAACTAAAAGCTAACTTTGTGTACAGATATTTTGCGGTACAGATTCATTGTCGTTCCCATGGGTACACTGTGGAAAACTTCAATTGACTAGCAATTGTTATTGGCTTCAGGTCAAGAGGACTTGTACTAAAATAGCCGGACTTTGTGCATTAATGAACCTAAAACTTCAGTTTGAAAATATCGTGTGCCCGACCTAGAATAGGCCCTTTTACAGTTGTGTGCTTAGTTACCTGGCCTATGAATGCAAGCGAGGCTGGAGGTGACCTTACTTTGATACAAACCTCTCGCCTCTCCTCATTTAATGCCAACTATTTAGCATTTGACCAACTTGATTTACACAACAAAATCAGTGAGGTCATTATCAAAACAAGGTCACCTCCAGCCTCGCTGCCATTCAGAGGCCAGGTCACTGAGCAGACAGCTGTAAAATGGTCTATTCTCCCGCGGGGTACGATGTATTTCCCATCAAAATCAAAATCAAACCAACGGGTGTTGGAGAAAAAGGTGTACACCTGCTGTCCAAAAGGAGCAAATATAGAACACACCTTATAAACTAATGATGGTAGAAAGAAAGCCGGTAACCCAGAACACGTTAAAGAAATCGATAGAAATTCCAAAGAAATGCTCGAAACTGTTTCAAGTTTCCATACAGTTGCTGTAGTTAATGAAACACTTTTTCAAGATCTCCCAAATGTATCACAAGTAACATTCGGTAGTGATAGGTTACAGAAGATATTAATGCAATGTCCAGGATCAGTTTGTTTCACAGAAACATTGCACTTGGCCCAGAATATGTATGCACTTGTTGTTGATCAGTTGTGGTACAAGTCCTCTGTGGTGAAATGCTCACAAGATGTGGTCAAGTCCTGCCTTACTGGTTTTAAAAGTGTTAATGACTCTGAATGGATTTGTATAACTTGTGATTCAAATCTGAAGAAAGGCAAGTTGCCCAGCTGTTCTAAAGCCAATAAAATGGAGTTTCCTGACAAGCCTGAAGTATTAAATTTGACATCTTTGGAAGAGTGACTAATATCACCACGTATACCTTTTATGCAACTCCGTGAACTACCTAGAGGAGGTCAATTGTCTATTCATGGAAACATTGCAGATGACCCAAGTGATGTCAATTCCACTGTACATTGTCTCCCAAGGCCACTAAATGAATCACAAACTATTCCTATAAAATTTAAAAGGCGTCTCAGTTATAAGCACCATTATCAGTTTCAGAATGTTAGAACTAAGAGAGTATTAGATGCAGCCAAATATCTTGTAGACACAAGTGGGACCCTGTTGGGGGTAAATTCTGACAAGCGACATGGCCTTGAAACGGCGACATGAGAGCAATGAATTGGCGACGAACGACAGACTACTCCAGCGAAATAGGGAAAACGACACCAATGGCAAGATAGACCGACAACGAATTTCGGAACTAAGAATGCAGTGATTGTTTTAAACGTCTGAGTCGAAGTAAAGACGCATTTCCAGAGTTTTAAATGTGTTTTCCTCTCTCACGTGCGATGTCGACTGGTCGTAAAACCCAGGCTTTCTTATATATGCTAAAACGTCCAACGTTGAATAAATCGAGTCCGTCATTGCTGAGTATTTTTCTCACTCTCAGTTGAGTGAGCAGTGCCCTAAAACCCCTAAAGACACGCTTAAGGAAAAAGGAAAGAGATCTTCGAAAGGATGCTTCATATTTTTATCAGTGGGTCACCAGCAAAAAAATATGAAGTTGTATTATCAACAAATGGCATTATGGAAGGAAAAGAGAGACAGGGGGAAAGCTGGCAAGGTCTTCTCGTCTTCAGCAGAAAGTAAGGGTTACGCCAAATTCTTAGGAACATTATAGATAGGAGAGATTATCTGACTGAGGCCGTTGAGATTTTGAGTTAAAGAACGGTTGTTAAACATAAACATGGTAAAAATAGTCATAGGTTCGACTGTACTTTAGGTCCAAATAGTAACTGGAAAAAGGCTGAAAATAGCAATACACCGATTCCAGAAAAAAACCGGAAGTTGCATGCAATCGAGGCTTAATAACCCTCGAGCTTTCAAAATGGCGGACGAAATGTTGGGGAAGAACGAAAAAATCCAAATGTATGTAGCTTAGAGCTACTTGTCTGGAGCAAATGTGGTAAGGAAAAGGAAAAGAGTTGGACACAAGTGTTGTGCGGCTGCAAACTCTAATAATCGAAGCAAAAACCGACCTGATTTATCATTTCCACGACTGAGATTCCTTCGGACAAGCCAGATAAACAAAGGATGAAAAAGTGGGAAATACTTATGAAAAGGGGAGATGCCTATTTTACCTCGGTAGGAAATAATTTCTGTTGTTCCGAGCACTTCTTACCAAGTGATTTTAAACTGAGTACACTTATTGAAACTGGGAGCCGTACCCTCGGTTTTCCCCTGCACAAAAGTTGATGAGGAATCTCTGTGTAGATCGACAAGATGCGAGGCATCTGAGTCTGGCAAAGAAAAAGTGAATACCCATCAGCTTCAATCAACTTAGGAATTAATCAGCTTTCATGCCTCTGAGGTAGACAAAAAAAGTTTCCAAAAAAACAGTGCTGAATATGGAAGGACATTAGTGATTTAAATACAGCCATTGATGAATTTTGAATCTTTTTTTACTCGCTTAATATTTCAGCAAGAACTGGCTTTTAGGTTTAGCAGCAAATATTACTATTCAACATGTCATTTGATTTGGTTTGAATTTTTAAGTAACTACATTGAGGATCGGAAAGGTGATGGCCTGCTGGTTAATGCGAACGACTCCGGATCGAGCAGTCCGGGTTCGAGTCCTGTTTGAGGATATTGCGTTGTGTTTTTAGGCAACACACTTGACTATTTCAGTGCCTTTCTTCCCCCAAGTGTGTAAATCAGTACCGGCGAATTTAATGCTGGTGGTAACCTTGCGATGGACTAGCGTCCCGTCCCCGTCTGGGAGGAAGTAGAAATACCCCTATTCGCTTCATGCTTCAGAAACCAGAGATAAGTGCCGACTTGGCTCGTATGCAGACCTTATCTACCTCTGCATTAAGAACTTATTTCTGAACCTAAGTAGACCGATTGATTCGCAACATTTACAACGGTCGAGAAAGAAGACAGATGGCTGACTTATTATGTAATAAGATAGAAGCATTCGAAAAAAGAATACAACCAAAAAACTTATATGTACATGACACCGGCTTTGGTGCCAAAAGATATTAATTTCATTGCATTTCGGTTTCATTACATTTCAGATAGCATTGCAATCCGATTTTATTTCAGCCAGATTTCATTTTCCTCCTTTTTTTTTTGTTAATGTATCACTGCTTCCTTGAGTTTGTTGTTGGCTCTCGCCTGGCTCCAAGGGTTTTTTTCCCGGTCACTCCGGTTTCCCTCCATCCTGAAAATCCGGCATTGCCAAATTCCAATTTGATCAGGTTAGAGAACCTGCATGAAAATTAGCTGTGGCTGATTTGGCTTCCTCTCTAAATATTATAATTTATTTATTTATATGTTTATTTTTTCTAGGAGGAACTCTTAACGTATCAGCACATCACATTCAGGAAAACGGAGCACTTAGAGAGATTTTCAAAGCCACCGGCGGTAATTATGGCGGACAGAATGTCAACAGGCAGTTCAGAAACCTTCTTGAATCAATTTTTACCCAAACGTTTATCGAGAATTATGCCCGTCAGAACCCCGTCGATTGGTTTTGCCTCTTGGAAAATTTAGAATGGAAGAAACGCTTGAAGCGACTGTTGGAGGGACAAACGACAAGAGTTTTGGTTACCTAATAGTTTTACTGACAAATTTCCGAGCAGCGAGGGTTTAGATATAAAAACGCTGTGATCCAACAGCAATACAGCCTGGACGAAATCAAAGTCCTCCGTAACGAGTACCTTTGTCTTGCGCCAAGAGTCATGAGGCAGCTTTTTAGTCCAGCGTTGGATGGCGTCATTTCGCATTTCTCCAACCTATTCGCCTGACCAGAATTGTCGAGAGTCAAGTACGTCTTTCACGTAGGAGGTTTCGCTGACTCAGCAATTCTTCAGGAAAGGATCAAGATTCATTTTGGTAGCACTTACCGCATTTTAGTGCCGCGAAACGCTGCTATCATGCAGTTGTTCAAGGAGCAGTGATGTTTGGGCAGAAACCTGACCTGCTTGAGTCTCGAATAATGACTTTGACCTACGGCATCCGTGTACACAAGTGGTTTTTAGATGGGCTGCATCCGGAATCGACGAAAGAAGTGATAGCAGGAATCCCACGCTGTAAAGATGTCTTCCTCAAATTCGTCAAAGTCAATGAAGTCGTTAAAGTCGGAGAAAAGCGTAGATTCCCCAGCTTTGCTTCTTTAACACGCGAACAAAGACACGGAAAAATTGGTTTTTCCAATCAGGACGTTCAGATGAGGAGTTTGTCACCGATTCTGGTGTGGAAAAGAATCCTGGTCGAGGATTGGTACTTGAGACACCAGAAGCTTGGAAAACCAGGGACATCGAAATCAATTTGTACTTTGGAGGAACAGAAATAAAGGTGACCGTGGTAAATCTTACAAGTAGCACACAGTCTACAGCTTATCTAAACTTTTTAGCTACCAATTAGCTCATTGCTGAGTTCTGCAGCTGAATGCAGCAGAGTGGAATAAGGTAAACACGTTCGTCATGTTGGTGTTAGTGGTTTGTTGTTTTGACAAAGGAGGGAAACGTCTCGAAATTTATCCATTTCTTAAAGACAACAACGCACACGTTCATTTTTCTTTAGTTTACAGAGGAAAAAATATACAATATACAAATACAGAAAAGAAAACTCGAGTAGGTAATATTGATTTCAACAACAACAAGAAAAAAAATATTTTTACAAATTGGTGAAAAAAAACGAGAAAACGGATCTCTTGAATACAGTTCTACAATATACGGAGTCATTAACTGGCAATTTTGTAATCATATAGTTGCTTTTTTTTCTAAGGCCTAGCTGATGACCTTGTAGTAATAGATAGAAGTCGATATAACGACAACAAATAAGGCAGCTTCCACACTACGCCTACCGTCCACACTAAACGGAGCTTTCCGCAAACGCTCTTCAAACCGGAAGAATTTGAAAACGACGGCTTTTCGATTTCCCGAGGACGGAAAACATTTTGAAAATGGAGCTTTTCTAAAACGATGACGTCACGATAATCATGTGATTTCCCTGACCGCCGGAGTTTACCTCAAACACAAATCCAAAATGACCGGTGATTGTTGTGTCTTTAAATTCCTCCGGCGTAGTGTGAATGGAAATCATTTGATGCGTTTCCAGAGTGAAAGCTCCGTTTTCAAATTCCTCTGACATAGAGTGGACGGGATCTTATTAGTAGTAGTAACTTATTTTATTCACATATCGCATACAATGAATGCAAATATGCCCTACTAGGTGTAATAAATAAAATGTTCATTTTAATTAGCTCTTAATAACCGAGCAGGAGGTCTGTATGGGAGAATCTTGACCGAGGTATTGAGTACAGACCGAACGCAGTGAGTTCTGTACTCACGACCGAAGTCAAGTTTCTCCCATACAGACCGACTTAGCTCGGTTAATAAGATGTTTATTATATGGCAAAGAAGAAAACTTTAATTTGTTTAATGTAACTGGTTTGCTGACATTTTGCTTGCGAACGGCGATGAGCTTAACTTAAACCTGGCGAAATTTGCTTGTTCTCTTTACTTTTCTTTTGTCATCAAGCTTTTGGCACTTCCATAAATGATTGAGAAGAAACTAAAAGAAAATGGTCGACATTTTTGTATTTTAGTTTGCTACTTTTTTTAAACGCAAAATGAAACCGGTCTAGATGCCGATCTAGATGGGAAAATCTAGACCGCGGTCAATATCGATTTCAGCCAATCAAATTCGTGAATTCGGTAGATACCAGTCCTTGTGAGACACAGCCATATAATAAATTGTGATATCAACTAGTCTAAGTATAGAAACAAAAGTAATAAAATGATAGTATAAAATAGTAAAAAGTCAATAATGCTTTT